>NW_024737593.1:0-12149 GCF_018991925.1 Homarus americanus
ATGTGAGGTGTACCTGTACCTGCTGGTGGTGGCAATACTGATGTGAGGTGTACCTGTACCTGTAGCAGTGTTGGCAATACTGAAGGTGTGAAATTGTGCCTGTACCCTGCTGGTGTTGCCAATACTGATGTTAGATGTACCTGTACCTGCTGGTGTTGGCAATGCTGATGTTAGCTGTACCTGTACCTGCTGGTGTTGGCAATACTGATGTTAGCTGTACCTGCCTGCTGGTGTTGGCAATGCAGTGTTAGCTGTACCTGTACCTGTTGGTGTTGGTAAGCCTGATGTGAGGTGTTACCTGTGCCTGCTGGTGTTGGTAATACTGATGTGGTGTGCCTGTACTGCCTGCTGGTGGTGGCAATACTGATCAGGGGTGTACACTGTGCCTGCTGGTGGTGGCTAATACTTGATGTGAGGTGTGCCTGTACCTGCTGGTGTTGGCAATACTGAAGGTGTGGGGTGTGCCTGTGCCTGCACTGGTGTTGGCAATACTGATGTTAGATGTACCTGTGTACCTGCACTGGTGTTGGCAATACTGATGTTAGCTGTGCCTGTACCTGCTGGTGTTGTGTCTGATATTAGATGTACCTGCTGCCTGCTGGTGTTGGCAATACTGATGTTAGCTGTACCTGTACCTGCTGGTCAGTGGCAATACTGATGTGAGAATAATACCTGTACCTGCTGGTGGCAATACTGATGTTAGATGTACCTGTACCTGCTGGTGTTGTATGCAGTGTGAAGTGTACCTGTGCCTGCTGGTGTTGCTTAATACTGATGTGAGGTGTACCTGCCACCTGCTGGTGTGTAGCCACTGATGTGAGGTGTACCTGTGTACCTGCTGGTGTGTAATGCTGATGTAAGGGGTGTGCCTGTGCCTGCTGGTGTGTGTGCAGTGCTGGGGTGTGCCTGTACCTGCTGGTGTGTATGCTGATGTGAGGTGTACCTGTACCTGCTGGTGTGCTTATGCTGATGTGAGGGTGTACTGCACACCTGCTGGTGTTGGCAATGCCCCCATGATGTGGGGTACCTGTACCCCTGCTGGTGTTGGCAATACTGATGTGAGGTACCTGTGCCTGCTGGTGTTGGCAATGCTGATGTGAGGTGTGCCTGTACCTGCTGGTGGCAATGCTGATGTAGTGTACCTGTACCTGTTGGTGTTAGCAATATACTGATGTGAGGTGTACCTGTACCTGCTGGTGTGGCAATAATACTGATGTGAGTGTACCTGTACCTGTTGGTGTTGGTAATACTGATGTGAGTGTACCTGCTTACCTGCTGGTGTTAGTAGCTACTGATGTAGAGGTGTACCTGTACCTGCTGGTGTTGCTTAATACTGAGTGTAGGGGTGTACCTGTACCTGGTGTGTAATACTGATGTAGAGGTGTGCCTGTACCTGTTGGTGTTGGTAATACTGATGTGAGGGTGTACCTGTACCTGCTGGTGTTGGTAATACTGATGTGAGGTGTGCCTGTACCCTGCTGGTGTTGCTTAATACTGATGTGAGGTGTACCTGCACCTGCTGGTGTTGGCAATACTGATATGGGGAATGTACCTGTACCTGCTGGTGTTGGCAATACTGATGTCAGGTGTACCTGTACTTGCTGGTATTGGCAATATTGATGTGAGGTGTACCTGTACCTGCTGGTGTTGGCAATACTGATGTGAGGTGTACCTGTGCCTGCTGGTGTTGGCAATACTGATGTGAAGTGTACCTGTGCCTGCTGGTGTTGGCAATACTAATGTGAGGTGTACCTGTACCTGCTGGTATTGGCAATATTGATGTGAGGTGTACCTGTACCTGCTGGTGTTGGCAATACTGATGTGAGGTGTACCTGTGCCTGCTGGTGTTGGCAATACTGATGTGAAGTGTACCTGTGCCTGCTGGTGTTGGCAATACTGATGTGAGGTGTACCTGTGCCTGCTGGTGTTGGCAATATTGATGTGAGGTGTACCTGTGCCTGCTGGTGTTGGCAATACTGATGTGGCAGTGTACCTGCTGCCTGCTGGTGTTGGCAATATTGATGTGGTGTACCTGTGCCTGCTGGTGTTGTATACTGATGTGAGGTGTGCCTGTACCTGCTGTGTGCCCAATACTGATGTGAGGTGTACCTGTGCCTGCTGGTGTGGCAATGATGTGAGGTATACCTGTGCCTGCTGGTGTTGTGTGTGATGTGGGGTGTACCTGTGCCTGCTGGTGTGGCAATACTGATGTGAGGTGTGCATACCTGCTGGTGTTAGCAATATTGATGTGGTGTACCTGTGCCTGCTGGTGTTAGCAATACTGAGTATGAGGTGTACCTGTACCTGCTGGTGTTGGCAATACTGATGTGAAGTGTGCCTGTACCTGCTGGTGTTGGCAATACTGAAGGTGTGGTGTACCTGTACCTGCTGGTGTTGGCAATACTGATGATGCGTGCCTGTACCTGCTGGGTGGTGCTTAATCCTAAGTGTGAGTGTACCTGTACCTGGTGTGTAATGCGATGTTAGATGTACCTGTACCTGCTGGTGTTGGCAATACTGATGTGAGGTGTACCTGTGCCTGCTGGTGTTGGCAATACTGATGTTAGATGTACCTGTACCTGTTGGTGTTGGCAATATTGATGTGAGGTGTACCTGTACCTGCTGGTGTTGGCAATACTGATGTTAGATGTACCTGCCATACCTGCTGCTGGTGTGTGTACTGATGTGAGGTGTGCCTGTACCTGCTGGTGTTGGCAATACTGATGTTAGATATGCCTGTACCTGCTGTGGTGTTAGCAATACTGATGTAGGGTGTACCTGTGCCTGCTGGTGTTAGTAATACTGATGTGAGGAGTGTACCTGTACCTGCTGGTGTTGTAATACTGATGTGAGGTGTACCTGTACCTGCTGGTGTTGGCAATACTGATGTGAGGTGTACCTGTACCTGTTGGTGTTGGCAATACTGATGTGAGGTGTACCTGTACCTGTTGGTGTTGGTAATACTGATGTGAGGTGTACCTGTACCTGCTGGTGTTGGCAATACTGATGTGAGGTGTACCTGTACCTGCTGGTGTTGGCAATACTGATGTTAGATGTACCTGTACCTGCTGGTGTTGGCAATACTGATGTTAGATGTACCTGTACCTGCTGGTGTTGGCAATACTGATGTGAGGTGTACCTGTACCTGCTGGTGTTGGCAATACTGATGTGAGGTGTACCTGTACCTGCTGGTGTTGGCAATACTGAGTGTAGGGGTGCTTACCTTGCCTGCTGGTGTTAGCAATACTGATATAGAAGGGTGTACCTGTACCTGCTGGTGTTGGCAATACTGATGTGTATACCTGCTGGTGTTAGTAATACTGATGTGAGGTGTGCCTGTACCTGCTGGTGTTGGCAGTACATTTTTGATGATGTGAGGTGTACCTGTACCTGCTGGTGTTGGCAATACTGATGATATGAGGTTGAGTGACAAATTTAAGATTTTATGATGTGTGTGTGTGTGTGTGTGTGTGTGTGTGTGTGTGTGTGTGTGTGTGTGTGCGTGCGTGTGTGTGTGTGTGTGTCCTCTTGCTACCGGAGGTCCCTTCTCTCTCTTCTTTGTTTACTGATGACGTCACATCGACTGGAGTGTTTCGGAAGCCGTGATGGTAATAGTTGATGATGGGGGGGAGGGATACTGGACGTAGGGGATGGGGAATGGGGACGTTCGTGAATTGATTAGTGATGGAGTGGAGGAGCCTTGGGGTATGAAATGGGGATTTGGGGTCAGGGGATTGGCGATGAGATTGGAGGTTTAGTGGATAGGGGTTGGAGAGGTAATGGAAGGGTGTTTGGCGGGTTGGTAGGTATTTGGAGGATGAAGGCAGATGTTTGGAGGGTGATGGTAGGTATTTGGCGTGTGATGGTAGGTATTTGGCGGGTGATGGTAGGTATTTGGAGGATGAAGGCAGATGTTTGGGGGGTGATGGGAGTTGATTGGAGGGTGATATAGTGGGGCGGATAAGCACATAATAGGCATGTTTGTTCACTTTGGTATAGAGTTATGAGACTTTGGCCACATATTCTAATTGGGTTAGTAAATATTTTCTGATGTAGTATCAACTGAACAGCGTCCCCTGGTTGCCCACAGCGCTAACCGAGGTAGCATTTCCTGAACAGTTCTTCCAACTGCAACAGCTCCCTTATCTTTGGTCCAAACTTGCTGAAATTTGGATATGTTATGTATCTTGACCTTACAAAAACATCTTATTCTATATAATATTTTGTCAGACCAAAGTATATTTGTTTGTTTGTTTGTTTTATTAATAATTTCATGGTTTTTTTTACAAATAATCCAATAATCAACACTCAAATATTCACAGACTTCAGGATTCTCACGTTTCCTTTAAGAATGTTTAAAACTCTACATATTATGATGATATATACATAGATTTTTAACTGCACTGTCCATCACATGCACAGAGAGCTGTACACTGAAGCGCTGCTTTTGCACACTTGCATCGTCCGGAACATAATCCTTTTGCAAATCTTTGCAGTTTCAGGTAATTTTGTCCTAACACGGTGATAGTCTCCACTTCAGGTGTCCAACCCCAATATATGGGGTCAGGAAGAATGGAATAGAACATTGTCATCGAACATAACCACTATACAGCTCTTAATATATTTAATAGAGCAGCTTAGGTTGGTGAAAGATATTTCCGGGCATCGTTCACTCAAATATAATAAAAAAGGGCACAAAATCATAGTTTCAATAGAGGATATTGATATATCAATATTTCTTTTGCAAGCATTTACATTTATAATGTTCTATAAATATGCCTTAAGTTAGCTGTGTCCCCAAACAAAGATAAATATTACTAAGTTAGTAACAGATATTAAGTAGTCAAAGAGTACGATGGTATGCAACAAAAATTCATGATTACATTTTCCATTCACTCTACAGTCGTACGAAGAGCAATAAATCTCCCACACAGACAGTTGTTCATCAATAATAAAAACCAGGCCACATGTGGCCTGTTCATAAGATACTCCACCACATCCCAAGCTGTCTTTTCCACGACCACAGAAGAAGAACAGTATCACATCCTGTTATGACATAGAACATAGGTGATGCTCTTTACTGCCTTTTCTTGTCTCATAGCAGATGCATATAGGTGAACTGGCAGGTATCTGAAGTTATTACCTGACCCAAGAACTATCCACAGTTCCTCCACAGCTAACCTATGATAATTAACAATGGCCAGCATAACAACATCGGTGTCCTGAGCTCTTACCAGAATTCTATTATGGCCCTTGCCTTAGCAACTATACCGTGAAGAAATGATACGTGTATCGATTTCTTCATGAGAACACGGTGCAAGCTGAGATAAGTCCACACAATCTTGCACACACAGAATCTCCTGCCCGTCTGTTATAATGATTACTTTCCTTCCCTACTCAGCTAGATGATTATTATGTTGTGATAAGAAATGAAAGTAAATTCTGTTTTATTTGCATCCACTCGCAAGAACTCGGGCCAATTTCGTGGTAAAAGACTCGAAGACATCACTCTATGTGTCTAGTTCCCGTGCCCCGTCTCTCTCTAGTTGAAGATTACAGACTACACTGCAGATAAACATCCCATACCACATCCACTCTTTTCACTTTTTCAAGCCATCGTGCAATGTAAGGTTCAAAAACAGCGTTTCTGTACTCTTTGAAGGTCTTCGTTGTCCCTGGTTTGAGCATCTGCACAACAGCAGCACCACCAATGACTACTGCTGAGACATCAGGCTCACCTGTCCTTGCTTCACAGAGTTTTCAAAGCACTGAAACAGATCAGACTTAGAAACTTTGTTCATGAAATCTGCCACCATCAGAAATAGAAGGAGGTTAGGCCTGATTCTCATATGCAAAAGTCGTCAGACGCCACCCACGGTTTTGGCATCCAATATACACTGTAGAGTCTGGGAAAATAACAGGCAGTCATTCTTTGCTGACTTGAACTTAGAGTTGACCTTAGAATGCACAGCTTGTTTGGTCGATCATAACAACCAACCTTGTTTTGAGTAGTGACTCATTTATCGATTTGAAATGATCGATAAGTCTCTCTTTCCAAAGGTTTGATACTGTTGTAATTCAATCTCTTCTACTGCCCACAGTCTTGACCACTGACACATCAGCAATAATGTTTGCTACCAAGGACACAAGTTTCTTGCTTTCGTTAAAGATGTAAGTTCTCGATTTCTGTAATTGTCCACCATAGACTACACATAGACTTTAAACTTACTTTGAAAAAGTAAGGCACCTGTTCATGGTGCTGTAATAGCTCTTCTGCATTTAGGTGCCCTTTCTTCAAATTCGTTAACAAGAGTGGCAATTTGTGGGCACTCCAATCATCCACCTACGGGCTTGTGGCTCCACCACACCCTTACCATCTTATTATTTTGTTCATAGCCTGATCCAGAGACATGGCCATGCATGTTTTGTCTTAAAGTAATGTAAATTTCCCCCTTCAAATTCTCTATCGATACAGGATGTCACTGACAACTCCTGCCTGTCATGTATAAATGTAATAATCAGCATGAATAGTGTGTACGATCAGTACAAAAACCATGGCATGGGTGAACAGGGCATCAACATACAAACGAAATTTGATGACCTAGAGACCTCTGAAACATCAACACACTCAATTCTAGTTCTAGATCAAGCTACCAGTAATTAAACTGGGATGGTGGCTTGCCATTTCCTGGCACCATGATGGAAATCCTTCACTGGTGTCACCTTCAAGCTTTTCAACATTTTAATCACAGGCTTGGCACTGCAGTAAGTATAAGGAGGCTGCTGTAACCTGATTGTGCGTATCTCGTACGCTTTAGATGAGCTTCTGAGAGATATGAGTCTGCTTTACCTGATCGCAACCTGGGCTTCAGTATGTACATCTGTCCATCCACTCCCATCCATCAAACCTGCTGCCTTCCAAGGCCGCCATCTCAATATGCAATCCTCCAAGCATTGTAACTAATTTATCCTGACCATACGAGTCGTCCATATCCACTGACTGTTCATGACTATAGCATAAAGGGGCTGGTCACATGCAAGGACTGGTATCTGACCTGGATTTGTGCTGCGTACGACGACGTGGGTGAAATTCTTCAAAAGTGGCAATAAACCAGTTCAACATCTAGCAGGAACATCAGTCAACTGTTGAGAGGCATGATATGCAGACCAGGAGATATTTTTGTCCATCATCTAAGGATCCTAAACAAGATACTTCTAACCTCTTCTAACCATCCATATTCATCCTGGACATGAGTGTTCATTGATTGTCCATCAGGTAGGGTGGTCAGCACTGCAGTTGGCAATGGTAGATTGAGTGGAAGTTTAACAATTGGTGGTACATATTGTGTAGAATTCTGGCAAAGGTGTAATGCTTTTTGAAGAAGAAACTGGTTTGATGCTCACGTTCATCACCTTGTTCCTACCATCAAAGTCTGGATGTTGAAATAGGGATATTCCAGTGCCGTGAAATGAATCAGTTGCTGTATTTGAAAATGGGTTTTGATCTAGATTGTCAACTGCACCTGTGATAAAATACACCTGTTTATAGGTTGGTTGGGATTACTACTTGGCTCTTCTTGTATTCTTCACACACAACATTGGCCAGATCTGGCAGACAACTGAAGCACCCTGACATAAGAGACACATATTCCATGTTGAAACAATTTGTCAATTATCCCACGGTTTCTGGAATGTGCGTGTATCATCATTCCAAAATAAAGTGAGAATGGTGTCTCCTGGTTTCGACAGTGACGCACTGTTATGGTTGATGAGTTGCGTCGTTTATGTTTTATGCAATTGTACCTGATAAGTTGGGCTAATGTAAGAGCTTCAGACCGGACTGGGTTGTTACACATTGTATATTTGGACCCTCAACATGAGCATAAAAGCAAGAAACACTGCAGGAACAGAATTCTCTTGGCAGTCAGATGAAAAAGAACCTTCAAAACATGGGAAGTGGTCAAACATATCCCTACGTAATATCTGAGAGCTGCACTGGCCGAACAAATACCATCTCTCTCAGTAGTTTCATCAAAGGTGTCAGAAAATATTTTCCCCACTGTTGTGTCATGAACTAGTAGGACATCTCTCCCTGTTTTGTGAGCATTGTAGGGCTGGAATATGTGTTAGGACTTGTCCTTGAGTCAGAGTAGAATAAATTACTACTGTCGCTGTTTAGCTCAAGATTGTCTCAATAAACGCTGTATTTTCACTAAAACCTGCTTTAATTTGGATTTCCTTATCACTAAATTCTTCTTCAACTATTATTTAATTCATCCAAATGCTATAAACCTATCCAAGTCATATATCGATCTTCAGCTGATTTTCATCACAATTGCTATTACATCACAGCATTTAATTTTGCCAACAACTTGGTGTCACCACACAAAAAAACGTGACCTGACTGTCAATCCAGCCCATAAATGCCCCCCAATTGCAGTTCTCCAGGTTTCCATCTCCATCACAAATAAAGCATTTTGCAGAATCATCATCCACTGATTCATGAGAACGTCTGATTCTTGCCACACTTTCTCAATTTACAGCACTTACCGAGTCATCAGCCTGCCGTTTTTGAAACGGATTAACGGACTTTGGTTATAGTTGTCTCTTCATATGTGCCTTTTGCTTTATATTTTATTAGTTCAGGGTTAATGCCATCTCCTTCTTCAATGGAAGTTAGTTCCAGGGGCTTGAAACCTCCAATCTGGCTGAACCTTTGCAAATCATAAGCAAATGTTGGTGTATCCTAACGTCTTGACGTTTGGATTCAGCAGGACATACTAGTTTGTTGTTCCTGGAATCCTGGCAAAAATGCACAATGACCAGTTATGAATTTTTCATTCTTGTTACTTGTGGTGGTACTCTCTAGGGCAGTGGTTCTCAACCTTATTTTGCCCCATACACACTTTCACCATATGTCAGATATCAAACCCCCCTCCTTTCAAGATTGTCTGCCTCAAAGTGCATTCCAAATAATATAATAATACTGAAAATCCTTTATTTTTCCCATATTAGTACATATACATTTACAATTTTACATAGTTATTTTATAATTGAGTTTACATTAAATGCCAGTGAAAATGTTGATGGATTTATAAACTTGAATAAAAAGTAAATAGTTTTTTATATTTATGATGAATTATAACAGAACCAAACTGACATAATGCAATAAACAAAAAGTTCAATAGAATACCAGGATATTGTAAATTTGTAATTAATTTAGATGAAGACTACAGTCAATGAAACCTGTGATTGTTTTACTTCCCAATTCTGGGATACGCGGAGGTGCTTGAAAGGGGCACAACGCAGGTCATTTTCTACCTCTAATCTACTACGTTGCTTCGTTTTAATTACAGCAGAGTTGAAAAGCCCAGCTCACAAAATATGTGACAAACGGAAGCAATGCACGGATAGCTCTTTCTGCCACTTTGGGTAGGAATCGCACATCAGGGCCAAATTCTGTGATTGATTTCTCATCAAACATATCTCTTGCTCCCGATCAGTTTCCCCCTGAAACCTGAATTCCCCCTGGTTGAGAACCCTGCTCTGGGGACGATCCTCACCAAGTAAAGAAACCAGCCATAGTTCCTGATGCAGAAATTAAGACAGTCAACCCAAACGACCTGTACATCTGTTTCACTACTTTGAAAATTACTCGAGAGCGCTAAGGAACTTATATTACTGTTTTGTAAAGACCATACATAGGGGACTAAAAATTTAGTTCAGGAAAAAAAATCGAAAATGCTAAAAAACAAACAAAAAAAACGCAAACAAAAAACACACTTTGGATCAGCAAAATATATATAGAATAAGATGTTTTTTGTAGGTCAAGATACATAACATATTCTAATTTCAGCAAGTTTAGACCAAAGATAAGGGGGCTGTTGCAGTTGGAAGAACTGTTCAGGAAATGCTACCACGGTTAGCGCTGCGGGCAACCAGGGGACGCTGTTCAGTTGGCACTATATCAGAAATATTTACTAACCCAATTAGAATATGTGGCCAAAGTCTCACAACTCTATACCAAAGTGAACAATCCTCGTGCTTATCCGCCCCACGAATTAGGATATTTAATGGGTGATAACAAGTGTTTGGAGGGTGATGGAAGTAATGGGAGGAGAGACGATTGGAATGACTCGCCTGTCTTCAATCCGCTCCCTCACTCATCCTTTCACCTTCGCCAATCCAAGGTGCGTTTCATACCGAGGCAGCGATACCACAACACCAGCTGCAACACAATACCAGCAATACCAACAACACCGTCTGCAACACAATACCATAACACCTGCTGCAACACAATACCAGGAGTACCACAACACCAGCTGTAACAAAAACACTAACAACAAAAACAACTCCTACAAAAAGCACTAACAACAACAACACAACTACAAAACAACACAAACAACAAAAACACAACTCCTACAACTAAACACTAACAACAACACAACTCCTACAAAAACAACCCAACCACAACACAGCAACACAACACCGATAGTATCACATGACGGAAATGAAATACTCTCATTAGCTGAATACAGCTACAACAGCACAAAACAACCAGCAGGAACACAGCACAACACAACCAGCAGCAACACAGCATACCCAGCAACAACATAACACAATATACCCAGAAGTAACACAACACATCCAGTAGCAAACAACAACAATCCACTCAGTCAAACACAATACCCGCAAGCAACATAACACAATACAACACACCCAGCAACAGCACAGCATACCCAGCAACAACATAACACAATACACCCAGAAGTAACACAACACAACACACCTGGAGAACCTAACATAAACACACGCAGCAGCAACACAACACACCTGGGAGCAACACACAACACACCCAGCAGCATCACAATACAACACACCCAGATCACAATACAACACACCCAGCAGCATCACAACACAACACACCTGGGGACAACACAACACACCAAAGCAACACAATACAACACACGCAGCAGCAACACAACACACCCGGGAGCAACACAACACAACCAGCAGCAACACAATACAACACACCCCAGCATCACAACACAACACAACACACCTGAAGCAACACAATACAACACACGCAGCAACACACACCCGAAGCAACACAATACAACACACGCAGCAGCAACACAATACACCCGGAAGCAACACAATACAACACACGCAGCAGCAACACATTACACCCAACAGCAACACAACATAACACACAACCGGAAGCAACACAACACATCCAGCAGTAACACAATACAACACACCCAGTCGCTATTACACACCACACCTGACAGACACGCAGTCGTTTCATACACTTTTCCCGCGACGAGAAGTCTTCAATATCGGTACAGAAAAGCGGTTTTGATTGATATCAGTTCAAAGCAAAGACAAAATCTCCTTGTTAAATTTAGTCTTCATTAAATCAGTACAGCATCCAAAGCTAATAGTTCAAACCAGAACATATGTGTCTTTGTGTAATGTTTTTTTCTTTTGTTTTTTAATGGTACGAATGTCTTAAGTTGTGGGATTTTTGTTTTGTTTATGTATTCGTCGTTCAATAATTAATACTTCCTGGAAAACCTTGACAGTGCCTCGTCTTTCAATGATTCTCGGGTGAAGTCTGACTAGTTTTGGGCTGGTGGAAGTTCTACTTGGGACTCTCTGTTTCTTCGTCTTTCTCTCGTTCATTTTTTTCACACACCCAGTCCCGTCACACAGCTCACCCTATACCACAGAACCAATCACACCAGAAACCTTGCCTAAAACCTTCACTCCACCACCATTTTAGTAATACACTTAAAAGGATAAATATTGCAAACCCCCACCCCAGACAGCTGTTGGGAGACGGAGACGTTAACCTCGCCGTCGCTGCCGCTCGTGCCGGAGTTTTTATCTATAATGGACAAAGTCCCATCCAAGTTTTATTTCCGATCGGGCGCGTCACGTCTCAATTATTGCTAGTCGAGCAGGGAGAGAAGTGAATTCAACATACAAGGATATACACGTTAAATAATCATATCCTCTGTTGAAGACCAAAGTGTTTGTTAAATCGTGCATGAAGAGCCCCTTCGATTATGTATTGGGTCTTAACGCTACGTAGAGTAACTCAGATATTCACTATCGTCTCTACTTTACTACATTGACATATATTT
>NW_024737594.1:0-50000 GCF_018991925.1 Homarus americanus
CGTTGATACAGACACACAGGTAACATGCATTATATCTGGTAGTAAATTATTCTTCCTAATGGAGTTGACATTTAAATGAATAGTGTGTTGTGAAGGGAGACAGAGAAACAAGCATAACAGGACATAAACAGACGGATAGGTAGACAGAAACGCATTTATAAAGACAGATGAACACACACAAACAGCCACACACATACAAATACACAAACACAACCAAACAGCCTCCCACATTCACACCGGGAAATATACTCTGAAACAAAATACAAAAGCAATATACACTTCATGAGATATACCCTCGTTCACACACACACACACGCACACACACACACACACACACACACACACACACACACACACACGAGACATGAGGCAGTTCACAAAAATCCTAATACCACCAATATTCCTTTTGTACTCTGTCAACGAAAATAATATATAGCCCCATGAATATTACATATATACCGCCCCCCTCACCCCGTAGTATTACACCCACCACCACCACCACCTGTCCCTTGTGTTCCATATTATATTCTGAAACGAGAGAGAGATGCCTTTCACACCACCTTCCGTTTTAGAGAGGACGGCTCTTTTTGTGTATAGGGGAAAGAAGGGGGTGAAAGGAGATTAGAGGAAGAGGAAAGAAATTTATAGTTCGGAAATTGAGAAATTTAGGAGGGAGGTAAGAAATTGGCTAAGAGGATGTGTGTCATGGATTTACTGTTTGTTGGTACAGGCACTAGACAGCCTACCTAGCCCATGTATGAGTGTTTTGAGGGTCATAATTGGGGACGGTGGGTTGGTGTGGAGAGTGAGAAGGAGGGTAGGGGAGGGGTAAGGGGTGGGGGAGGGTAAGTGGGGGGAAGGGGTGGAAGGGGAGGGGTAAGTGGGGGGAGGGTTAAGTGGGAGGGAGGGTAGGGAGGGCCAATCACGAGAGACAACTGAACAAGTATTGGACGGACTGGACTATAAAGATATAAATATTCCTCTCTGGAAAAAAAAAAAACGATCGTAATGAAATAAAACTTACGTGAAACATAACGGTAGAAATAATAATAATAATAATCTCCCACCATCAATATTATATATAAACATTTTCACCGGTCAGTATTAACACTATTTTTTCCCCTTCTCTTCAACACTTAAAATATATATTGTTAATACTAAATAAAAACATTGCGGTGTTTTACTCATTAAAATACTAGAAAAATCATTTACGGTGAATACTAAACATTAACCAAATAAATAACCTTCGCTCTCCTTTCAATAATATTTACCGTAATGTTATAAATCACGTATATATTTCATTTGTGAGTTTTGTCTATATTTTTGGTCAGATATGATAAAAGCCGCTTAACCATCACTACATATATATGCAAAATAAATAGACATATATATATACCACATATACAAACTACACATACACTACACATACACTCCCTGTGCTGATAAAAAATACAACAGAAACGAATAAAATAAGAACAGAACAGAACGTAAAAAAAAAATATCACAAAAATATAAATAAAAAATGTAATAAAATTGAGGAGTAAAAAAAAAAAGAAATAAAATTAAGATAAACTGATAAAACAAAATGAAATAAAAAATGAAAATAATAAAAAAATACAGATTAAAATACGAATAAATAAGATTATAATAAAATAAAATAAAGCAGAATAAAATAAAGAGTAAAACAGAATACATTAAAATAGACAAGAATAAAATAAGAATACAATAGAAAATAATAAAACTACAGTATAATAAAATAAGAATAAAATAGAATAATATACAAGAGAATAAAATAAAGGCAGACATCACCACTACTACACGGTGTCCCCTCTAATTCTGGGTCACCGCTTTAGTGTTACATTCTCACCCTCCCCCTCCTCACTCTTCCCTTCCCCCTCTCCCACATCCACACCCTCCCCCCTCTCCCACATCCACACTCTCCCCTCACACCCACATCCACCCCTCTCCCTTATCCTCACCCCTCACTCACTCACTCTCACAAGCGATACATCTTATTTACAATTAGGAATAAACTTTTAGATGATCTTAATGGGAATTTTCAGTAATAAAGGAGAGAGAGAGAGAGAGAGAGAGAGAGAGAGAGAGAGAGAGAGAGAGTATTGTTCAGCCTGTTAGACGGCAGTATGTATGAGAGAAGAGAGCACAGACGGTAGTATGAGAGAGAGAGGTGGGTTATTTTATTGAGTATTTTCTTCATATAATATCGTTCAATGTTTCTAATGGACAGGTGTTAATTTCTCTCTCTCTCACACATACTACTGTCTAATGGACAGGTATAATATTTCTCTCTCTCTCTCGCCACACATACTAACAAGGTTCAATGGACAGGTGTTACTTACTCTCTCTCTCTCTCTCTCTCTCTCTCTCTCTCTCTCTCTCTCTCTCTCACACATACTACCGTCTAATGGACAGGTGTTAATACTTCTCTCTCTCTCGCCACATACTGTCTAATGGACAGGTGTTAATCTCTCTCGCCACATACTACCGTCTAATGGACAGGTGTTAATACCGCGCATTAGCTGTGATTACATATAACTAGAACACAAACAGGTAAGCTCTCCATCTCACTTGTTTACATTACATAAAAACATCACACAAATCCGGACAAATACTCTCAAATTACATTAAACTATTTTCAAATACATGAATATTGCGAATTACCTTCATATTACAATTAAACTTTTTTTTCCAAACTATCATACATAAATGGAGAGTTATTTTAAAATTGTTTATATTTTTGTGTATACGAGTATATATCTAGTGTGTGTGTGTGTGTGTGTGTGTGTGTGTGTGTGTGTGTGTGTGTGTTTGGTACCCCTCCCTCCAGGTATGCTTCTTAGATCCACAGGTACAGAATACACACACCAGCAGACCTGTAGCTTACACTGATATAGGAGAGGCTGTAGCAATAACATTAATACGAAGTTTTAAATGCGTGTTTGATCCCCTAATGGACAGCGTAAGGTGAGTGGGCGAAGTGAATTATCTGTTTTAGTGAGAAAAACACACACACACACACACACACACACACACACACACACACACACACACACACACACACACACACACACACACACACCAACAAACGACCAACCACAATTAAATAAATAAAACATAACTCATATGTAATCTAAAATATATATATTTTTTAAATTTTGGGGTTCACTAAAATGTCAACTAAAAATAATAGCACTATCATCACCCCACCCCCACCACAGCCAGCCCCCATCCCCACAACTCTCTCCTACAACCATCACACCCACCCCCCATAGCCCGTCACCCCCACCCCTATAGCCCGTCACCCTCCCTCCCCCAATTCCCCTACAGCAAAATGATCAAAATTTAAAGTATTCACGACACCTTAACACCCCCCTCCCCAGTTATTAATACAAAGTACTTCCACCAACTGTAGCGACAACGGCACAAAAGTAATAAAAATCTACTTTGCAACAATAGCGAAAATACCTCATTGATAATAAAAAAAAGTACTTGCAACAGTAACAACAACGGCACAATACTAAAAAAAAAAAGTACAAAACTATCCCTACAAAATAATACTTTCCCCAACTACCAGCAACAACGGCACAATACTAAATAAACAGGTAGTTCCCCTACAAAAAAGTACAGAACTTTCTTCACCCAGCAACAACAAAACAATACTGAGTCTCCTACAAAACAGTACCTCCCTCAACAACGATAACAGCGCAATACAAATTAAGAAATATTATATTCCCTTAAAAAAACTTCCTTCACCATCATCACAACACTAACACACAAGTTATATCTCAACAACAACAACAACAACAGCAGCAGCAGCAACAACAACAAAAACAACAGCTGTATACCGGACACAACATTATACAGCAACAACAACAGCCGTATACCGGACGCAACATTATACAGCAATAACAACAGCTGTATACCGACGCAACATTATACAGCAACAACAACAACAGCTGTACACCGATGCAACATTATACAGCAACAACAACAGCTGTATACCGGACGCAACATTATACAGCAACAAATAAATAACAGCTGTACACCGGACACAATATACAGCAAACAACAGCTGTATACCGACACAATATTATACAAAGCGTTAACAACAACAGCTGTATACCGGACACAAATATTATACAGCAGCAACAACAAATAGCCAGATACCGGACGCAACATTACACAGCAACAACAGCTGTATACCGGACACAACATTATACAGCAACAACAACAACAGCTGTACACCGGACACAACATTATACAGCAACAACAACAGCTGTATACCGGACGCAACATTATACAGCAACAACAACAACAGCTGTATACCGGACACAACATTATACAGAAATAAAACACTGCCTCATCTCTAGCGGGACGCCCTGCTGTCGAAACGGGGCTCAGTGTGAAAAAGATTACGTTAAAAAATTCTAACTCTTTTTCTCCTATGGCGGTTCTACACGTCTACTGTATGGTCCGTGATATAACCCCAAGCTTCTGGTCCTCATTCAAAGAGACGCCATTTAGTCCCCCAAAGGATCATAGCTTGAAATAATAATAATAATAGTACAATAATAATGATAATGACAATAATAACAACAATAATAATAATAATAATAATAATAATAATAATAATAATAATAAAAATAATAATAATAATGACAATAATAACAACAATAATAACAATAATAATAATAATAATAATAATAATAATAATAATAATAATAATAAAATATTTCTCTTATATTATGACGTGGCTCTATAGCTCTATAACACCGGGATATATACGAGTAAACAGTACACATAAACTTCTATACCTCATTTATCGGGACGCTATTCCATTGCTGTTTTTGGTACACTACTGTCATACCACAACAGCCTTTATACAGCACACACTTATACATTAACTTTATACACCCGTAAGATTCTGTAAGGTAATCTTGCCCTTACCTGGTGCTAAGTGTGATTTAATCCATCAAGCAGGTAGAGCCTCAGTGTGATTCTGCTGCGATATTTTTAGTTTTTTTTTTTGTGCTTCAGCTCAAGTACAGCCATTTATTTAACGTTCTTATCTCGGTAAATTTGACCTAAGAACCTTTATAAACACTCGACTGATGCTAAGTTATAGTAGCTAGTAATTTTTATGCTATTTTTTTATTATTATTTTTTTTTCATGTACTATTTTGTATTATCTTAAACCAGTCAGTTGAACACCCTACGGCATCAACAGTTACGAGGAAAATTTAGTATAAGAAGAGCTTCCTGAGAAATCTCTTAAAATGGTGCTACGTGACCCTTCTCTTACGCGAGAGTCTCAGTGTAGTTATGTTGCCATTTTCGGATATTACTTTTCTATGTCTTTGTGTGTGTGTGTGTGTGTGTGTGTGTGTGTGTGTGTGTGTGTGTGTGTGTGTGTGTGTGTGTGTTGGGTCAGAGTTGTAATTAGCTTTGTGATGATAGGCAACAGTGTAGGGTTTAGATGAACACTTTATATTGGAGTGAGTTTTATTGGTTTGTGATGATATTCAACTTTGGTATAAATCAACGTTATCTATCATCTGCCATAGACATTGAAGGAAGGCGCCTGTTAGTTTGTTGGCATCTGCAACGTCGATTAAATGACATTTCAATGGGAGTGTTGTTGTGTTGACCAATATATTATCACTGTGGAGGTATCTGTGGCAAAATCCAGCGGCGTGGAACTGTCGAATTGCTGAGAAGGTGACGTAGTATACGTGTTTCAGGTCTTTTATGTAGAGTTCTGTTATAGCCTTGGTGATGGTTAACCCGGGACAAAATCCCATCACTAGGGCAGGAGGCAAATCTAGTACCCATATTAAAAAAGGGAGACAGAGCATCAGCGTCAAATTGCCGGCCGATTAGTTTGACGTCAGTAGTGGAGAATTTTTTTGAATCAATTATAGCAAATAGCATCCGATCGCATTTAGAGAAAAGCAAATTAATCTACGACTCTCAACATGGGTTTACAGTGGGAAAATCTTGTCTAACAAATCTGCTAACGTTTTTTAGGAAAGTCTTCGAGGTAGTAGATAATGACGAAAATTACGATGTTATTTACTTAGACTTCAACAAAGCGTTTGACAGAGTACCGCATCGGAGGCTTCCGAGAAAAGCTAAGGCTCATAGTATCGAGGGGAAAGTTTTAAATTGGATAAAATCCAGGCTCACCGATAGAACACAGAGGGTCAGCGTAGATGGTGTTAAATCTGAGTGGGGCTGTGTAACCAGTGGGGTTCCCCAGGGGTCAGTACTGGGCCCACTCTTGTTTATAATCTACATAAACGATCTAGATACTGGGATCAGCAGTGACATAAGCAAGTTTGCGGATGACACCAAAATAGGGCGGCAGATTAATTCAGGGCAGGATGCAAATGCACTAAAGGAGAATTTAAATAAACTGCAGGAGTGGTCAGAAAAATGGCAAATAGAATTCAACACCAGCAAGTGCAGCGTACTTAATATTGGAAGAACAAATACTGTCAATGCATACAGCCTTAACAACATCAACCTAGAGAAGTCAACTTGTGAAAGAGACTTAGGGGTACTTGTAAGCCCGGACCTACGGCCTAGAAAACAGTGCGTTAATGTTCGAAATAAGGCAAACAGAGTATTAGGTTTTAATGGTTTTATATCTAGAAGTCTTATTGCAACTATATCTTGCGCTAGTCAGGCCGCACCTCGATTATGGATATAAATTCACTAGAGTCGGTGCAGCTAAGAATGATTCGGGGACTTAGAAACCTTCCCCATCAAGATAGACTAAAGAAACTAGACTTGCATTCCCTAGAAAGACGAAGAGTGCGGGGAGATGTGATAGAAGTATTTAAGTGAGTGAAAGAAATCAATAAAGGTGATATAGATAAAGTTCTTATAATATCAGAGCAGGATAGGACTCGTAACAACTGATTTAAGTAGGATAAGTTTAGGTTTAGGAGGGAGATAGGAAGAAACTGGTTCACAAATAGGGTGGTAGATGAGTGGAACAAGCCTAGCAGCTTTGTAGTAAGTGCTGGGACGCTGGAAAGTTTTAAAAGGAGGCTTGATAGATTCATGGACGGTAGAGTGGGTATAACTCTCGACAAGAGCTGCCGTCACAGGTCAACCGGCCTATTGCAGACTCCTTATTTTCTTATGTAAATACGTCTTTACATCCCTAGCCACGGGGAAAATTCAACCTTAGATCCTTCCAAGAACCGGCTTGTGGCCTGGACCACCAAAAGCTAACAGGGTTCTCTAGCCAGCCAGCCAGCCAGCCAGCCAGCCAGCCAGCCAGCCAGCCAGCCAGCACAGCAGATTAAACCTCTGCTATTTCCCTGGGGAGAAGAGCCCGCCGTCCATCTTCCGGGAATATATATATATATTAACATCACTGCACTAAACACTGAAGGCGGTGAAAGCTGCTGGCCCTTCATGACCCCTGAGGCCTTGGTGCTACCGGGGGCAATACAGGTGAGGCTGGTAGGTGGCTGTGACGGAGGAAGTTGTGACGGTGGCTAGAAGGAGATTGTGACGGTAGCTAAGTGGTGGTTGTGATGGTGTCTGGGAGGTGGTTGTGACGGTGTCTAGGTGGTGGTTGTGACGGTGTCTGGGAGGAGATTGTGACGGTGACTGGGGGCGGCTGTTACGACGACTGGCTGGCAGAGGGCACACTAGAGTATTCCAATAAGGGGCGTTAACGACACACACACACACAAACTTCAACCCCCCCCAACCACACACACACACACACGCACCAAACACACATCCAATATCTCTCCCTAACATACATACAGGCGATGCAATCTCGATTAATTCTCCCCACTTATCCATCATCCTTACCCCCCAACTAAACTCCATCACTCATCAACCCCACCACCACATGGCCACCAAATCCATTACCCCCTACTATAATCATTCAATCATCACCACACACTACCCCTGAGTCAGCACCTCACTACCATCACCATCGGAGCCGCCACCACACCATGATTGACGTTCCCCTGCCAGGCAACCGCCCCCCATTTACTACAAATCTACTGGTTCAATACAATGAAAATTCGATACATGGATAGCAACTCGACAGGCCGGGAGGCAAGCGAACTGTCTTGATAACGACAGGCGCCAACGATTCAAATTTTAATCAAGGAAATAGAAGGAGGGAGAGATGAGGGGGGGGGAGAGGGCAAGGAAGAGTGAGGGAGGAGGGTGGGGTGACGGCAAGGAAGAGAGGGAGGAGGGTGGGGTGACGGCAGGAAGAGGAGGGGAGGAGGGGTGGGGTGACGGCAGGGAAGAGTGGAGGGGAGGAGGGTGGGGTGACGGCAGGAAGAGGAGGGGAGGAGGGTGGGTGACGGCAGGAAGAGTGAGGGGAGGAGGGTGGGGTGACGGGGGAGAGACGGGCAGGGAAGAGTGGAGGGGAGGAGGGTGGGGGTGAGGGGAGGAGAGACGGCAGGAAGAGGAGGGGAGGGTGGGTAAGAGGGGGGGAGAGACGGCAGGAAGAGGGAGGGGAGGAGGGTGTGGGGTGAGGGGAGAGACTTGGCAGGAAGAGTGAGGGGAGGGGAGGGTGGGGTGGGGGGAGAGGCGGGCAGGAAGAGGGAGGGGAGGAGGGAGAGGAGGGGGAGAGGCGGCAGGAAGAGTGGGGGTAGGAGAGAGAGAAAGGGAGAGCAAGAGGAAGGAATAGAAGCTAAGGGAAGAGGAGGACAAAGGGGAAGGGTGAAAGGAGGGGAGGGAGACAGGGAGGCAGGGAGGGGAGGGGAAGGCAACAAGGCCGCCAGAAGCTGTCTAATTAACTCAGGGTGCTACCGATTCCCTCCTCCTCCTCCTCCTCCCCCTCACCCTCCTCCTCCTCACCCTTCCCAATTCACACTTTGAACAAGAAGCGTTTCCAATACCTCTTCTTCCATTTCATACTCCTCCTCCACTCAGCACTCCTCCTCCACCTCTCCCTCCTCCTCACCTCTCCCTACTCCTCCACTCACCACTCCTCCTCCTTCACATCCCCACTCCACCTCCCCCCTCCACTCGTACCAGCAGCTCACTTCACACCAAGGTTTAATTGCTTCTTTTCCTTTTATTTTTTCTATCCCACATAAGAGTAATCCAGTCCCCAGCCATCGCCATGCACGACCAGCCTCACAAAATACACATCATGCCGGTTTAACTGCTCAAAACTAACACCAAACTCCAGGCCGTAAACTCTTGAGTGTAGGATAGTGCTTGATGAGAGAGAGAGAGAGAGAGAGAGAGAGAGAGAGAGAGAGAGAGTGGTGGTGGTGGTGGTGGTGGACCTGGGAACTGAACACCTGCTGTGGAGAGGATTGAGGTGGCCGCTACTCCTACAGACAAAGACACAGGCGGAGACAGGTAGATAGAGAAATGCAAGCAAACCGACAGACAGAAGAGAGAGAGAGAGAGAGAGAGAGAGACATAGCGAGAGAGACAGATAGAGAGAGAGAGAGACAGAGAGAGAGAGAGAGAGATCTGAGTAAACATTATACGTCCATTTTGAAATTTAATAAACCTGTATTTGTATCTGTACTTGGACCACCACCTGTAACTGTACCTGCACTAATTAATAGAATAAAAATCATAGAAATACCTGAAGACATCCCTAACAGTGCCACCCTTGACAATGACCCTGCGCCAGAATGTCACACACGTCAACATTAACAGTACCAAGGTGAGGGTATCATTTTGATCACTCAGTCCTATAATAAAGTGAAGGTATATATATAAACCCCTTTAATTAGGCCCATATACCGAAGAGCCACAAACACCATTAACCTAAAATACCTTTAAAAATAATACCCTAAAAAAAAATTGTGAAATAAATCAAACATGAGCGACTACAAACACCACACAAAAACAACCAATAATAATAATAATAATAATAATAATAATAATAATAATAATAATAATAATAATAATAATATTAATAATAATAATACAAGAAACAAAAAATACAGATAAGTAAAAAAAGCAACATTTTACGAATACCTACACCTGAACACCGAAAACTTTTACAACACGATATACTGTATGTACCTGAACACCGAAAAATTTTACAACACGATATACTGTATATACCTGAACACCGAAAACTTTTACAACACAATATACTGTATGCACCTGAACACCGAAAAATTTTACAACACGATATACTGTATATACCTGAACACCGAAAAATTTTACAACACGATATACTGTATATACCTGAACATCGAAAAACCCGAAGACACAGTGGGCGAGAAGAAAGGAGTGACAAAAATAAAGTAAAAAGCTTCTTGAAGTGGCCAATCACAACAGTCGTTAGAGTTTAACAGGTCGTCGTAAGAGGTAGCACGACAATTTAGGGACGACGTCGTGGAATGAAGCGAGGTGAAAGTGACTGATGAAGAGGGAGGGAGGGAGGGAGGAGGGAGGGAGGAAGTGGGTCAGGGAGGGATTGAAGGAGGGAGAATAAACATAACAAGACAAAGTGGAAAGGGAGAACGAAGGAAGTGGGAAATAAAGATAATTAAGGAAGGAAGGAAGGAAGGATAGAAGTGGGGCAAATCAAGAGCGAGAGGGAGGATGAAGGCGAGTCAGGGCGTGATGAAGGTAGATGAAGGAGGGGAAGAAGGAAAGGAGGGAGAAGAAGGAAAGAAGGAAGGACAAGAGTGTATATTGGTGAATCCAAATAGGGAGGAAGGGAAGTAGAAAAGAATGGATTGATGGAAGAATAATAGGAGGGAAGTGAGCTGGATCTGGAGGAATGAAGGAATGAAGGAAGGAAGGAAGGAAGGAAGGAAGGATAAAATGTGAACAAGGGAATGAGGGAAGAAGGTTGGGACGATCGAGCTGGGCAAGACGTAGGGAGGGGAGGGAGGGAGGGAGAGAGGGAGGGAGGAGGGAGGAGGAGGGAGGAGAGGAGGAGGAGGGAGGGAGGGAGGGAGGGAGGAGAGAGAGGGAGGAGGGAGGAGGGAGGGGGAGGAGAAGGGAGGAGGAGAGAGGGAGGGAGGGAAACTCAAGGAGACAAATGACCATCAGAGAGAGGAGCAACAGGCATTAGGGCGGCCCAAGAGGGGTCGCACACACTGAATGGCGGATGAAGGAGGAGGAAGAGAAGAGGTGAGGAGGAAGCGGGAAGAGGAGGAGGAAGGGAAGGAAGTGGTGAGGAAGAAGGGAAGAAAGAGGCGAGGGGAAGCAGGAAAAACAGAGGCGAGGAGGAAGGGAAGAAAGAGGCGAGGAGGAAGCGGGAAGAAAGAGGCGAGGAAGAAGCGGGAAAAGACAAAGAGGAAGCGGGAGGCAAGGAAAATGTAGGAAGCAAGTTCTTCTGGGATGTAGGAGGAGGAGGCGAGGAGGAAGCAGGAGGAGGCGAGGAGGAGGCTGGAGAAGACGTGTACACAAAAAGGAAGAGAGAGGAAAATATGTGAGAAAATGAGAGAAGAAAAGCAAGAAACAGAACCGAGAAGGAAGGAAGGAAGGAAGGAAATAGCGAGAAGTATATGTAGGTAGGTAGGAAGGAGACACAGAGAAGAGATAAAAGAGGGAGAGAGAGAAAAGAGAGACGAAAGAGTGAGAAGAACGAAAGGAAAATCAGAGAGAAAACAATAAAATAAAGTGTGTGTGTGTGTGTGTGTGTGTGTGTGTGTGTGTGTGTGTGTGTGTGTGTGCGCCTTTGAAACGTATAAATATTTTGGCTGGAACCTCTCACTGGTGCAAAGACTTATAAGTGTCATTATGGGTGAAAGATTTGTATTTTTTTTTTTTTTACCTGACTGAGTCTAACCTGAGGTGACTTTACCTTGATGTGTTATTCTTCGTATCCCTAAAAAACACAAAACTTGGAAGTGGTTTGTGTTTAATCAAGAATATACACAACACAACACAAACTCCCCAAAAAACAATGGTTTGTCATGTTCATCCACCAAGTATACTAAGACACACACACACACACACACACACACACACACACACACACACACACACACACACACACACCCCCACACGCACTTATCTTCCTGCTCATGGTGTGTGTGTGTTTGGCAATGCATTCTCCAGAAAGCTCAAGAACCATTTTGCAAGTTATTTCTGCTCTTGAGCCAGAGCCGCCGGTTGCCTTTCCACTCACTCCACTCCACCTTACTCCACCCACTCTCCTCACCTCCCACTCCTCACTAACCCCACCCCACCCCACGCCGCCACACACTGTATACATGCATCCCAAAATTGTTTCATGAAGCTCCTGAATAAACTCTGTGTACACGAAGGACATATTGCAGTTTTTTTTTAAGGAGCAGGAAGGGGTTAAAATGCACATTGTAGACCCTGCTTATTCCATTGCAAAAAATTTCTGTAGGAAGGGAGAGGGGGGTGAGAAAGAGGGAGGAGGGGAGGAAGAGGGAGAAGGAGAGGGAGGAGTCGGGTGAGAGGGAAGGAGAGGGGGGGGTTAAAAACAAATATAGTCCTCACTTCTGCCATTGTAAATTTTTTCGAGCTAAACACAAATATTTCTAGTTAGCCCCCCAAAGTTATAAAAGGATCCATACTATTTCATTTAGTGTTGAACAAAATATCATGTATATACTCCAAATTATACCTAGTTTTTAAATTGCACTGTGCGAATATATTGCATTTTTAAAAAGGACGGGGGAGGGGAGAGGGTGGGGAGCGGGAGAAGGAGGGGGGGAGGGAAGGGATAAGGGAGAGGAGTGGGAGGGGAGGAGGGGGGAGAGGGTGGGGAGCGGAGGGGAGGGAGAGGGGTGGGGAGCGGGAGAGGGAGGGGAGGGAAGGGGAAGGAGAGGAGCGGGGAGGGGAGAGGGGACGGGGATGGAGAGGGGGGTAGAGGGTTAAAACACGACTATTCTCCACATTTACGCTCCCTAAATATGTAGTGCACGTCCAGGTATTTCATATAACCCTTACTATTATTTACTACAAAATATATGCAGTTTCTAAATGGTACTCAAAGTTTACACCGTAGTCATTCTTTTCGGGTAAAATATGAATATAGTCCAAACTTATTAAAATTAATAAATAAATAAATAAATAAACTAAATGCACTGAAACACTTCATTATAATTCTCATAAAACTATATTTCACTCCTCAATTATTAAAAAAAAATTATAAAACATATTTCTATACAAACATTATACAGCGTCCACTATAAAGCCACCAGATTTTCCACACACACACACACACACACACACACACACACACACACACACACACACACTGGAAATAATGTCATAGTTATATTCCCACAAATAAATAAATAAATCCTCTAATATAATGGAAAAATAAAGAAATAAAACCGTCTAAATTGTTTCATAAAAATGTAACTTTAAAATTCCAGAGATAAAAACTGTTTACTCAAATTCTTATCACAAGTTCTCACAATAATAACTCTTATTATACTACAAAAGCCGTAATCCCTCCAAATCGTCCTCAAAATGTAGGTAAAAACCACATTACCTCCAAAAGTCCTTCCCACAAGATCTACAAAATCCCACATCACCTACAAAAGATCCTTCCCACAGCTTACAAAACCCCACATCACCCACAAAAGATCCTTCCCACAATACCTGCATGCAAAACCCACCTCCAGCTCCGAGTGTGTTCCCGGGACCTTCAGGAAAGCGCCACCAAGAACTCCTCATTATTGACACACATCCTCTCTTAGGCTTCACGCCACACATCACTCTTGCATTAGCTCCTTAAGATGAAACCGTTGGGGGGGTGATTCATCAGGTAGGCGGCGGGTGTGACAGTCGGCCAGGTGTGAGGGACAGGTGTGACGGGTGGCTGTGACGGGCGGCGTGATGGATAGCCGCCCTCAACCGCCCGCCCACAGTCATGTTGTCCACCAGGGAATGAGAGATACTGATGCCGGTATATGTACTGTGTATATTGTTAGCTAGATATATAGAGACACAACCACAAGAGAAGAAAATAGAACCAACAAGGACCCATACCAATACCTCGCCCATATTTTGATTGTTCCGGGGGCCGTCACATCTTCTACAGCGTCGCCGTCAGTACACACGTCGGGAGGAAGAAAGGAGACGGGGGGGGGGTCTTTAACATGTATTATCGAGCGAGAAAAAATAAGGGAAGCTTCTGTTTTTATTCTTATGCAAAGGGGCAATGGAATGGTGGGGGGAGAGAGAGAGGGAAATGTTGGAGAGAGAGGGAAATGTTGGAGAGAGGGGAAATAAGGTAGAGGAAGAGAGAGGAGAGATAAGGTGAAAGGAGGAAAAGGACAGATATGGTGGAAGGAGAGAAAGGAGAGATAAAGTGGAAGGATGAGAAGGAAAAGATGCGGTGGAAAGAGGGAGAGGAGAGATAGGGTAAAGGGAAGGAAAGGGAGACTGGGTGGAAGGAGGAGGGGGAGGAAGAGGAGGAGGAGGGTAGAGAGAGGGAGAGTGAGATGAGATGGAAAAAGGTAAAACGGAAAGGTAGGATAATTGAAGGCAGGAAGAGAGATGATGATAATAAACAAGTATTAAGAATATCGAAAAAAAAAACAAGTTTATCTTCACGAACCTTTGGTATATTTTGTTCAGCCCAAGATATAATATTACATTAATCTATAAACTCAACAGGTGTATTGCCTCAAGTCTGAAGAGTGAAGAGAAGGTAATGTTACTCTTATGCCCCGGTTGACGAGAGGCTCCCACCATGGGCCACATTCTCCAAGCGTCTTACGTTCGAATTTATCCCTCGTAAATGGCGATGGGTAAAGTTCTCTAGTTAAGGCAGAGTCTCGGTGATATTACGGCGCCATTTTCCCTCCAGTATCTCTCGTCTCGTGGCTGTAGTGAACCAGGATTGAATCGTTTCATAGTTCCAGTATATAGTGGTAGTCTCAGTCATATTGAAACGCCATTTCGTTTCGTATCTGTAGCGACGAAACATTTACGGGAAAGAATCATCCGAACTAACAATTGTCTCGAAGCTCTAATGAAGCAGTTGAATCATTTTGTCCTACCAAATACAAAAAAAAAAATAACATACGACCATTAAAAAATCCGAACCCATAGATGAAAAAAGGCCATAGTCTCGAATCATTTGTTTCGAAGCTCTCGTGAAGCGTTCGAACCCTGCAACTAAAAACCAATTGAGAATCCAGACCTAAGAGTGAACACGGCCGCAGTCAAGTGTGTTATCCCCCCTCACCACAGTACCACATCTTCATCCCTCCAGTAGAGCGAGATAGTCCCTGGAGTGTGGTAACTGTGACCTTCTCGACGGGGGTAATCTATCGAGTGGGGTACAGCAAGGTTAGTCCCTGGGGCCGCTTAGGTTAAAAAAAAAACTCTTCAGCGTGATAGTTCTTTTAAGTCCCCTGGAGCACCGTGATTTAATACCTCGTGTGTGATAGTTCTTTACGTCTCTTGTACACGATAAATCTTCTTCAGTAACGTGATTTAATTCCTTGTGTGTGACAACATTTAATTTCTAAATCCCTTGAACGTGGTAAATTCACTTCAATAACAGTTTTAAATCCCCTGGACATGATACACCAACAAACACACACACATCTCCTTACCATTATATACAGTACATAATCAAATACACCTATTAGTGGTGGTACTTAACCTTGTCATATATAAAGAAATTAATAGTGATGCCTTAACCGCGACGCAAACAAAAACGTTAACTGAAAAACTCCTTAACGGATACATATAAACAACTTAACTACCATGAAAACAAATTAAGGCAGTAACTTAACCCAGATATAAACAGATTTCCCCGAGTCATATAAACAAATTAATGACGGTAACACAACCCTCATATAAACAGCAACGTAACTAAAAAAACTCCTTAACTTTTGTCACATACACAATTTAACTCATATAAATAGCGATGAGAATAACACTAAACCTTAAAAATATTCTCTAACTCAGTCACACACACACACACACACACACACACACACACACACACACACACACACACACAGTAATGAACTCTTGACGTCATAACCAGGATCTTCAGCAGCAGGCAATACACTCAGAGCTTCAGTTAATCTCAGCCAAAGCTAGATGGCTCAGTAGCAGACCATCTTCCCGTGTGACAATAATTCCTTAACGAGTCCTTGCCAGCACAGGAAGAGGAAGAGGAGGGGGAAGGAGGAGAGGAGGCGGAAGGAGGAGGGTAGGTAGATAAGTAAGTAAGTAAGTAAGTAAGTAAGTAAGTAAGTAAGTAAGTAAGTAAGTAAGTAAGTAAGTAAGGAAGGAAGGAAGGAAGGAAGGAAGGAAGGAAGGAAGGAAGGAAGGTAGATCGAGAGAAGGTTCCTCGTCTAAAATGCTCCAAGTCAGAAGATACGCACGACGCCTCTCCTCTCTAAACTGGGGAAAAGAAATAGTGAGGACGTATCTAACTGACTTAAGCTACGACACAAGATATGCCAGCCTTAGTGGTAAGGAAAATGCATTTTAACTACAGACAGTCTCTTAGCGGAGGAGCGGGAGGGGGAAAGGGAAGATGGGGAAGGGGGAAAGGGAAGGGGAGGGAGAAGTGAGAATGGAAGGGAGAGGAAAAAGGTGGGATGGGAAGGCGTTTGGAAGGGGTTGGAAAGGGAAAGAGGGAGGTAGAGACGGAGGGGGAATGGAGGGACGGAGGGGGTGGACGGGTGGAGGGAGAGACGACAGGAGGACAGAATGGACGGAAGAGGGACGAATTCAACATGCAAATCTCGGAGAGAATTACGACCGCATCTTGCCTCAAGGCCTGGGCCACGACGCTCCCAGAACCGACCGTAATACTGCTGAAAGTGTTCCCCTCAACAACCCCTCACACAAAACAACAACTGTGTGTGTGTGTGTGTGTGTGTGTGTGTGTGTGTAACTCGTATTAAAAGTGGATTTCCGTCTCAAATAAATCTGTCTGGGAGTTTTTACATTCACAGGAGGCCGGATGTTACCTGGGTCATCTTCTGGGCCAAGTCACCTGGGACACTGAGCCATGAACGGTGATCCTGAAGTTCGGAGAGAACTTTATTCCTCTCTTCCGTTGTGACAGGTATCTGAGAACACACCTTTGCTTTGTTTACCGTCTAGTCCCAGCGAAATACTGACGTCCTATTGGCTGCCGTCTGTTTACGGTAATCTCGGCTACGTTAGTAAACAGCTGTATATTATAAGACGTAATAAAGGAAAAAACCCTCCCTCATGCGGTCTAATACGATCAGTAAATCAGTTGGGAAGGTGAGGATTGTCGGTGATTGTATAAGACGACTAAGATAATAGATATACTCACAAAAGATATAATTTATTCTCACAAGCGAGACCACAAACATCAACGTTAACTTGCAATTTGTTTTTATTTGTCACAAAAAATTGTCACAACCCAACACCCATTCGTACAAATTCTGGTCAAAATACCTTCATTCCAGCACGAGAAACACACGGAGGAGCTTGGGGATGAGGAGTGGTGTGGTGGACGAGGCAGCTGAAGGAGGAGGAGGAGGAGGAGGAGGAGGAGGAGGAGGAGGAGGAGGAGGAGGAGGAGGAGGAGGAGGAGGAGGGGAGTTACTGGCCAGAGAGGTGAGGCGGCTGGGCTGACTCATTTACCGCCCCTCCTCCTCGCCTGCACTACTACCCTGTGATCAACACTCAAACACACTCACTCGTGTTCTCCTTCCAGGGTCGTCCACTCACCTGCTTCCTATCTTTACAACCACCTCCATCAAAGACACGAGAGAGAGAGAAGGAGTGTTTGGCGCGGCTTTGAGTGTAGAAGCAAGGTAAAACACGACTTCTAAAAATAATGAGACCCAAATTTAACATCCTGGTGCTGGCTTGTTTCCTTTTATCTCCACCCCCCCCCACACACACTTCCCCCACACAACCACCTCTTCCCCGCACACAAACACCCCCCACACACATAACCATCCCCTCTAAACCAAATGAACACAACCCCCCACACAACCCTCAACACCTAATGGGAGAGAAAACAGAGGCACGTCGGTTCGCTATCTCCTATTTTTTAACTCTCCGGTACAGGGTTTGTTTACACACACTCCGGCCACCATCCTCCTGGGGAAAGAATCCTTCTGATCCTCACACACGACCACACTATCCCTCCTCCCTTCCCTCTCCTTCTATCCCTCCCTCCTTCTATCCCTCCCTCCTTCCATCCCTCCCTCCCTCCCTCCTTCCATCTCTCCCTCCCTCCTTCTATCCCTCCCTCTCTCCTTCTATCCTACCACGCAGGTCCTACGATAGACGGATCACCCCCCCCAGCTTATTTCACCTGAAGATTAATCCCCTTAACACTTCACCTAACCTAACCTCCCGAGGTAGAATTAGGGTGGTCAATAATGAGGAGGCTGGGGAGGCAGAGGAGACGAATTATTACATCAGGTGATCACAAAAGATAAATTTAGTTACGTCAGGTGTGTGTTAACATTTACTGAGTAAAGATTTCAGAGTTTTAACTGGGAAGTTAGATATATACAGTGTTTACCTTAATGTGGGAAATATTTCGGCATAGTAAATAATAATAATAATATTGTACAGGTAATAATAATAATAATAATAATAATAATAATAATAATAATAATAATAATAATAATAATCAACAAAAACAATAACTAATATCATTACCTAAATATAAATATAATAATAGTATCATTTCATTAAGCGTGGTACAGTAATGGGATGATTGAAATAACAGTTTCCGTCAGGGTGGACATATTGGGCACGGTTACCCCCGCCTCACTGAACCACCTCAACCATCGGTAAACACAAACCCGACCGAAAAAAATAAAGTTATCTCATACACTTAAAATATACTTTTTTTTTCTTTGCAAATACTTTAAGTTAATTTTTTTCTTTTCTTTTATTTAAGTTTGTTTATTTTTTATACCAATCAACATTTCTTATTTTTTTACTTTTCTTTTATTTAATCTTTTTTTTTTACTTTTTATTTAAACTTATCCAAAAATTTCTTACCCTTTCACTTTTCTTTTGTTTAGTTGCTTTTACCTTTTAATTAACCTATCCAAAAATCTTACTTTTTTATTAGTTTTTCTTACTTTCTTATTAAAACTTTTCATATAAACTCTTTTCCTACATTTATATTTTTTGTATTTTTTATATTTCTAACACTTTTTGCTCAAACTGTTTCCTCAACTTTATTATTTTAGAAGATATACTTTTAACTTTTTTTGCACAAACTCTTTCCCTACTTTTTTTACTTCCTTTTACAAACTACGTCATTACTGTTACAAAATATCACATACTTTTACTTTGCTCACTTTTATTACACATTTACTTTACATGCTAATATTTCTTACTTTTTTTTAATACCTTTTTAATTTTCTTTACTTTTATACAGCAACATTCACCTTTAGTACTGTACTGGAGTATTATATATATACTACACAGGTAAAAGTTTATCATAATGTTTCAATGTTTTTATGTCATTTGCATAATGTTTGATCAATAAAGAACAATTTAATGCTTCGTTTTCTTTGCTAACATCATAATGACTTTTAAAAATGTACAATGAATAATGTTTGAGTTACTGTACTGGTATATTGTCAAAAATATTTAACAGTTAATACAAGGCTTCACTTTTCACTAACATTACCGAAAAACATATTGTCAATGCGTTAGTTTCCTTGTAAAAAAAAAATTCTCAAATTAATAAAATACCCCAATTTTTCACACAATTTTAACATAGTCCAAAATGCCCACCAATGAACACAAAGCCCCATTTTGCACAATCATTTTTTAAACATTGTAAAAAAAAAAACCTCAAACCCCTACATTTTTACCCACACCCAATGCAGCAAAACCCAGCAAAATACAACACACACACACACACACACACACACACACACACACACACACACACACACACACCGCCTCAATAAAACCAACACCCCTTTAGCCATATCGTCAGCACCATAACCTCCAACATAACACCAACATACAGGCTGGCCGGATTAATGGTGTCGTATCAAGATATTTTAGGCAAACTTTAGCCCTTTAAAACAGCCAGACTTATTTACGAGAGCTTTACCCCTGGTCGGTCGTGTGTGTGTGTGTGTGTGTAATTGAAATTCGAGTGTGTGTTTATATTGTTGATAAGGATGATTGAACTGATGTGATATTTGATGCTATTCTCAATGTTTATTAATTATGGTAAAAAGTGTGAGTAGATTCTCCCTCCCTCAACACACACCCTTACCTGACACATTCCCTCCACGTACTTTCCTTCACCCCCACACCCGCCTGACCTTCCCTCACTCACTTCACACCCTCCCTCCCTCACCTTCACCTCACATTCTCCCTCACCTTCACCTCATATTCTCCCTCACCTCACAACAACCATGCCCCAGGGTTTAATTTGCCATCTGGTGATTCGCGGTTCATGGCTTTCAATACCGGTTTTATTAATACTAAAATGAACTCGTTTCAGTGACTCATTCTGGCAACTTGCTCTCAATATTTCTGACACCCCAATATTACTCTGGTCTATGTATGATGTGATATTACTGAGAGAGAGAGAGAGAGAGAGAGAGAGAGAGAGAGAGAGAGAGAGAGATAAGATAAAATAAATAAAAACAGCTATCAGGCGACGAATCTCAATGAGCTTTTAATTCCCAGAGAAAAAAAAAAGCCGATAAAAAAAATAGGATTGCAAATACCAGGAGTAAACAAACCAAAGCCGGGAACAGCCTGAGTGAAGAGCGGCATTTGAGTAAACAACTACAGCCCCGGAACAGTTGGCAGCCTTGGTTCTCCAATTTGCTTTCACTTTTTTTTTCTTTCCCAAGCTCAATATTTACTGTACGATTTCTGGCGCCGACTGTACCACCACGTCAAGATTTATGGTGGTGGGGAGGTGGGGTGGGGTTAATAAGAGGGGGTAAGGGGGAGTGAGGTTATAAGGGGGTATTAAGGTGGGAGGAGTGAGGTTATAAGGGGGTATTAGGGTGGGAGGAGTGAGGTTATAAGGTATTAGGTGGGAGGAGGAGGTTATAAGGGGTATTAAGGTGGGAGGAGGAGGTTATAAGGGGGTATTAGGGGTGGGAGGAGGAGGTTATAAGGGGGGTATTAGGGTGGGAGGGAGTGAGGTTATAAGGGGTATTAGGGTGGGAGGAGTGAGGTTATAAGGGGGGTAATGGAGGTGGGAGGGGTTATGAGGGGTATTAGAAGAGGAGGGGGGTAGGTTAGAGGAGCTCCCGCCAGCACGACGTCAGGACAACACCAAGATCCATGCAGCTGTTGATTTATGATGACAAGCGCTAGGAGAAGGACCCAGCAAGAGCGGAAACTCTGCTGTAAAAAAAAAAAAAAGCAACTGTGTCCCAAATACACTTACACACCGATATCACAAATTGCCGACAGTTTAAATCCGATGACAGCATACATCCAATGACAGCTTAAATCCGATAACAAGCTTTAAAATGATCGATCAACTATATAAGACAAAAATATAAAATATATATATATATCTTCATTAATTTTACCTTCCCCTAAAAAAAATTAAATCGTTGTCTTCTTCAGTGAATAAATTGTGTCCTTTCATGAGTAAAATAAAAGAAGTCAAAGCCATAAGTCTTTATGCCTCCTCCCCCCTCCTCCCATAGGCAGGGTCCTCCTCTCCCACAACCTGGGTACAATCTTCCTTGTTCCTGCACCAACACACTCCTTCCTTCCCTCCCTCACTTCTTCCTTCCATTCCTCCTTCCTTGCGTTCCAGCTCCCCCCTCCTCCCCTTACTCTATGTTTCAACCTTTCCTCCCCACTACTCCTCCTTCCCCTACTACACAACCACCTTCTCTCCTCCCCAACCACAGCATTCTCTCCTCCAACCACGTTACTTCCTCCTCCTCCCCAACCACGTTACTCTCCTCCCTCCCAACCACGTTACTCTCCTCCTCCCCAACCACTGCATTTCCTCCTCCCAACCACGTTACTTCCTCCTCCTCCCCAACCACGTAAGTTGCCCTCTTCTCAATGTATCCCCCTCCTCCCCCACCACCAGCCCGACTACTTGCACACTTCCCCGGCAGGTCGTGGGCCCTGTCTTCTTGCTGGAGGTGACGACCATGACAAACACTGGCTGGTGCAGTAAAATGACGACGTGTGTGTGTGTGTGTGTGTGTGTGAGAGAGAGAGAGAGAGAGAGAGAGAGAGAGAGAGAGGAGGGAGAGAGAGAGAGAGAGAGAGAGAGAGAGAGAGAGAGAGAGAGAGAGAGAGAGAGAGAGAGAGGAGAGAGGAGAGAGAGAGCGAGCTATAAGAGAGAGAGAGAGAGAGGAGAGAGAGAGAGAGAGAGAGAGAGAGAGAGAGAGAGAGAGAGGAGAGAGAGAGAGAGAGAGAGGAGAGAGAGAGCTGACCAACAGATGGCTCACATTACTCTCTTCTGACTAGCTGACCTGGGGAGGCACGATACATGTCACACACATAAATATTCATACAGACACACATATATACACACATACATACATACAAATTTATACCCATACTGTATGCACACAAACATATCCAAACAAACACACATACACACACACACACACACACACACACACACGCACACACACACACACACACACACACACACCACGGGAGGTGGTCCATCACGCCTATCTGTAGCAATAGGTTGCGGGGGCCGGTCTAAGGGTATAATACTCCTCATAGTTGTGTGTGAGGGGGTAAATATATGAGAGAGAGAGAGAGAGAGAGAGAGAGAGGGAGAGAGAGAGAGAGAGAGACTCGTATTTCCCTTGCACACTATTTCACCTCCGGGAGACATCACGGGACACTCCGCTTCCGGTAGAATCCACGCGTTCGGGGGTTCGACGTGCAAGGAATAGTAATACCCACGCGTGTTGAGGGTAGTAGTCGTGCCAAATTGATAGAATCCACGTGTATGAGGGCAAGAACAGCTAAGATTGGTCAAATCCTTCTCTACATATGTATTTAGCCTAATCGTCGCTGGCTGACTGACTGGCTTACTGGATGGCTTACTAGCTGGATTAATGGCTGTCTATTTTACTGACTCCCTGGTATACTGGTTGTCTGGCTTATTGGCTGTCTGATTTACTGGCTGTCTCGTTAACTGGCTGGCTAGCTGTCTGGTTTACTGGCTGGCTAGCTGTCTGGTTTACTGGCTGTCTCGTTTACTGGCTGGCTGTCTGGTTTACTGGCTGTCTCGTTTACTGGCTGGCTGTCTGGTTTACTGGCTGGCTATGAAGGCGGTGTGTTCCGTCACACATATTAACCTGTTGCAGCCGTCAGCTTCAACACACACGGGAGACTACTGCCGTGTTCTCTCCTTCTCCCCTGTGTCAACCAGCTGCCGTGTACAACGAGGACGATCCTCTTGTTGTTGGTGGGTGAGAGAGAGAGAGAGAGAGAGAGAGAGAGAGAGAGAGAGAGAGAGTCGCCAATTCCACGGGGCCACTATCACCTCCAAACTTACTTTACCGTTCAACAACTTAAGAGAGAGGAGAGGAAATTAAGAGTCAAGAGAGAAAGGGAAAGTTTAAGCGAGGAAGATAAATGAGTAAAGGATAGAAAGAGAGAGAGAGAGAAGGCGGTGGACCGGAAGTAGGAGAGTAAGAGAATAGAAAAAAAGAGAGCAAAACAGGAGTGTAAAAGGAATGAGAGAGGAAGAATAATGAAATAAATGAAGTCAAAGAAGATTAGGATAAAGTGAGTACTGTACACTAAAGACATGACCTAATAGTTAACATGACCATCACCTGTAGACATGACCCCATCAATAGCTCCTTAACAGCAATGGCCCTGAGGAAAGGAAGGGAAGGGAAGGGAAGGGAAGGCTAACGGGAGCTTAACCGGAAGTGAGTTAGGATGCAGACTATATACAAAAAATCCTCATTATGATTCACCAGTATTCAGGTTAGGTTAGGTTAGGTTATGGGACGCAGGGAAACAACTATAACTGCTTTTATCTATCTTAACCTGTACTTGTATAATATTTCAGAATATAATTACAACTCGCGATAAAAGAACGAGACGTACCGGTATATATCATGTCTTAAAACTCGACTGTAATAGGACCTACGTGACACCAGAACGACAAAAGACACCCAGGGTTGATTATATCTCAATCAGTGTGAGTGATACGTGACTCGTTAACTGTTTCAGGCGCCTTAATGTAAACAACTCAAAGGTCTCCCGTCACCACATACAACACCAGTGACAACGTCCTTACCACCACCACTAGTCTCAGCAACAGGTCAAAAGATTACGTGTATCATCTATCATCTAACGCTATGTATATATCTCTTAATCTTTCACTCAACTTCTACTTATTTTACATTCCAGTGAGTGTCTATCCCGCCAGTGAGTGTCTATCCCGCCAGTGAGTGTCTATCCTGCCAGTGAGTGTCTATCCCGCCAGTGAGTGTCTATCCCGCCAGTTAAGTGTCTATCCCGGAGGAGCTAGATGGCCAGTCAGTCAGTCAGTGTGTCGTGTGTTATAACTGTTGCGTGTTATAAAGTGTCACGGGAGGAATGTGTTGTGCCTGCCAGTATCCCCCCCAAGAGAGAGTGTGAGTCATAACATCAACAGATCTCAACGTCAAGTGACACGCACGTTCTGGTTTATTATCATCAGAGCTAAGAGAGAAAAGCTAAAATATATGATTACTGCACGAAAATAATAATAATAATAATAACATAGCTATTAGAGAAGCTATGATAAAAACAGGTAGGGTAGTAATGGTGAGTTTAGAGTACACCGGGCCTCGTACCCTGCAGCCAAGAGCAACCTATAAAGGCTCTATTTAGTAACTTATATTAAGGAGCCTTCTGACCTGGGGATGGAAAGAGGGGGGGGAAGGAGGACAGGGAAGAAAAGGAGAGGGAAGGGGAGGAAGAGATGGGAAGGGGAGAAAGAGATGGGAAGGGGGAGAAAGAGAGGGAAGGGAGAAAGAGAGGAAGGGGGAGAAAGAGATGGAAGGGGAGAAAGAGATGGGAAGGGGGGAGAAAGGTGGGGAAGGGGAGAAAGAGAGGGAAGGGGAGAAAGAGATGGGAAGGGGAGAAAGATGGAAGGGGAGAAAGAGAGGAAGGGGAGAAAGAGATAAGGGGAGAAAGAGAGGGGAAGGGGGGAGAAAGAGGGAAGGGGAGAAAGAGATGGGAAGGGGGAGAAAGAGAGGGTGGGGAGAAAGAGATGGGAAGGAGAAAGAGAGGGAAGGGGAGAAAGAGAGGGGAAGGGGAGAAAGAGATGGGAAGGGGAGAAAGAGAGGGAAGGGGAGAAAGAGAGGAAGGGGAGAAAGAGATGGGAAGGGGGAGAAAGAGAGGGGAAGGAGGGAGAGTATGTGGGGAGAAAGAGATGGGAAGGGGGAGACATGCAAAAGGGAGAAAGAGAAGGAGTGAGGGTGGAACCTAGGGTAAGACACAAACCAGGCAGCATCAGTACCAACACCTACCACCCACCAGACAGCAGCAACACTCTCAACACCAACCTAACCCATCCCATCCCACACCACCCCATCCCATCCCACCCCTGCCCCATCCCATCCCATCCTGCCCCGCCCCATCCCACCCCACCCCGCCCCACAACGTCTTCCCCCAGTAAACATGGTAAATATAAGAACACATGCAACAGCTGGAGTAAGAAGAAGAATGAGTCTCCATTATGTATCTACAGTAAGTTATCTGTCCGGTGTGAGAGATGGTTTCCTGTGCTTTATATATATCACTACTGGTTGTTGAAGCACCTTAGTATGCAACAAAAAATAACAATAACGGCAACAGGAATAACAAAAAACAGGAACAACAGCATAAATAACAACAGCAGGAACAACAACAGCATAAATAACAACAGCAACAACATAAATAACAACAAAAACAGTCAAAATTGGGGAATAAAACGGATAACCAAAAACTAAACATTTCCAAAAGTTAACCATTACACGAAAAAATAGAAACATCCTTCGCTTGTAAAACACATCCATCAGACAGGTCAGACAAGCCTTGCATTTAGGGATGAGTAAACACAGCTCCAAAATCTTGATGGGTAAAGGAAGGAGAGAGAGGGGAGGAGGAGGATGGGTGGAGAGAGAGAGAGAGAGAGAGAGAGACGGGGTCAACTATTTACCGCCCCGGGTCAAAACATTTACCATTAAGTGCTCAAGTTCCCCCTTTTTCTTCATCGTTTAACGGCGTAATAAAACCATCGGCTGCCTTTGGTTTAATTCGCCCATTAAAGTCAATTATCAAGAACTAAAACGGAAGATTTTTCTCGTCTTTTCTTTCCCCAACTGATTCCTTACTACCGTGGTTTCATTCGGAGCTTTACCAAACAGTTCCTGAAGTAGTTTAGAAATTGTTATCATCAGTAACTTTAACCGACTAAAATACCCATCTGAGTTAACTAAGGGTTAACATCACTCCGCGGCAGTTCCTGGAGCGTACAATATACTAGACGCACGTACGCAACAAATGGAAGTTTACGAGGCGTATAAGTGCGTACACAATATGTCCCATTCAACGAGTTTATTGCGTTCGGCGTTTTTAGTCGAGCGTCTGACCTCCCGATTTAATCCCCCTTTCGTGTGTGTGTGTGTGTGTGTGTGTGTTTTACATACGTACATACGCAGCGGCAATCACCAGGACAATTTTCACTGTCATACACAAATTAAACCAAAATAATCCCTCCCTCCCCCTTGCTGAGGAGGGAGGGAGGGAGGGAGGGAGGGAGCTGAGCTGTGATAATTGAGTTCTATTTGTGAGTGGGTGAGGGGAACGAGTCGGCAGCAATTCCCTCCCTCGCTCCTTTCCTGTCATCCTCCCTCTCTCCTTTTCATCCTCCCTCCCACATTTCTTCCCTCCCTCACACTGTTAAGGTACAACAGCTCTCGTAAAGGATCCATTATTTTTATTTCTCTTTTAAATCCCATCACTTAAATGAACTGTCGACCGCTTATACGGCTGACTGTCTGTCTGATAGAGGGCGAGATGAGTCATGGACGGATGGACGGACGGAAAAATATACACACATGCAAACACAAAAAAACAAGTAAATAACACACGACTGATACACACACACACACACACACACACACACACACACACACACACACACACACACACACACACGCCAATAAAATTAACCTACATACAGACAATTGCATACAGAACACATACAAGCAACACATACAAGTACGCCAATAGAAAGCTAATCTACACATACACACAATTCATGCGAAATAAAACAACAAACACTTCATGATGGGACAAAGAAACAATGACACACACACACACACACACACACACACACACACACACACACTTTCTAAATCTATTGTTTTTCTCCAAGAGAGTTTAGTTTAACAAATTTATTGACAAAGCTTGTAGTACAGTTTGCCTATTCTGAGTAATTCAGTCAGGTCTTGACACTGAGGGTGGTATCACTTCTCACTGCCACGCAAGACAGAGGTTCATACACAAAGAAATACATCATATTCATTAACAGCTATAAATGTACAGAGGTCAGATTCATATGGGTAATGTCACTGTTCACTGCCATGCAGGACAGAGGTTCATTACAAAGGCCATCATATTCAGAGAGAGCACAAAAAACCTAAAGACAGACACACTACTCACTCCAGATACTCATAAACACATGTGTCAGACACGTCCTAGACACGGCAGAGTTTAGGTACCTCTTGCCTCACTCTCCTACGATGGTACCGCGTCTGCTTCACGCACTGAACACTCATAGTGACCAGAGTGTCGGGGTAATGAGTATTGTTGTCAGACTTGTTTTGGAGTAATGGCTAAAACTAATTGAGAACCATTGAATTATTTTCCGTTTGTAATTGTTCTCGCCTTTATTGACATAACTGATGGATCCTTTTCAGTGTATGAAGAGTGAGGTAGTGTTTTGCTTGTATTTTGATGCTAGTTAATGCTTTGAACAGTTCTTGGTCGTCATTGAACAGGTGTGTATATTTTCAATGTTATTTTAGAAGCTGCTGTTTACTTACGGGAGGAAAAGGTCAACGGTTAAACAGTGAAAACAGAAAAAAAAAAACAGGAGACAAACAAGAATGAAGGTTAACAGAAGTAGAGGTCAAACAACAACAATAAAAGAATATAAACGAGAGGTAAACAAGGAGAAGAAAAACAAAAACAAACACCAATTCTCTGTGACAAGAAGACGAAGAAGAACACTCAATTCACGACCGTATGAAAACAAAACGTGAAAGGGAAGAAGGAAGGAAGGAAGGAAGGAGGAGGGGGGAAGAAGAAAGAAGGAAAGAAGAGCAGACGAAGGAGATGACAGAAGTTTTTGACGACTTTCCCGGCTGACAAGAAGACACTCCAAGAATGAACCAAAAAAATAGATTGAAAGTGTCTTACAGATCGTCCACGACAACACGACAGCTGTAAAACCCTGAGAGAGAGAGAGAGAGAGAGAGACACACACACACACACACACACACACACACACACACGCACACGCACACGCACACGCACACACACACACACAAACACGCGCACACACACACACACACACACACACATCCTTGACCACTGAAGGTCAAGACGTGCCTGGCGCTCCTCTGGGAGCAGCCAGGTCAACTGTTAAGTTGGCCCATACCAACCTCCCTGAACCCTCCTCCCCACGGAATATCAACAAGTTCTCACCAGAAGTTACAATTTCATTTAGAAAGGAAAGGAACCAGTGTTGAACAGGGGTGAACAGTGGTGAACAGTGCTTAAGTCAGTGAGAACAACTCAACAGTAACAGACAGGTGCATTCCAAGGTAACCTTCACACAGTGAGGTCCGGGCCCAGTGATAACGGCCCGGGAGACCCAACAACAATCAGCGATGTGTTAATCCGTCTACGATAGGAAGGACTGGGACACTCCTCATATAACACCATCTGTGAGATTACTACACCACATGTCCCTCATAACACCATATGTGAGGGAATTACTACACCACGCGATGCCCTCAAAACACATCTGTGAGGGTTACCACCACGTGAGGTCCCTCATAACACCATCTGTGAAGAATAACTACACCACGTGGTCCCTCATAACACAATATGTGAGGAATTACTACACCACGCGATGCCCTCAAAACACATCTGTGAGGGAGTTACTACACCACGTGAGGTCCCTCATAACACCATCTGTGAAGGAATAACTACACCACGTGAGGTCCTCATAACACAATATGTGAGGAATTACTACACCACGCGATGCCCTCAAAACACATCTGCGAGAGTTACTACACCACGTGAGGTCCCTCCTAACACCATCTGGGAGAAGTTACTACACCTACATTAATCTGTATGTTCCTTTACCTTTCTCTAATGAAGACTTTTGTTAAATCACCAATGTATGTAATAAGTCATTTATGACCAATGTATATTTTCAGCCTTCGGGCTGCAGAACTTTTTCAATAAACCGTTAATTATTATTATTATTATTATTATTATTATTATTATTATTATTATTATTACACACACACACACAAACACACAGTCAAAACAACGTTAACTATCACGTGAAACAAACAGACCCACAATGTTGCCAGTGATTTACGTGTGTGTGTGTGTGTGTGTGTGTGTGTGTGTGTGTGTGTGTGTGTGTGTGTGTGTGTGTGTGTGTTGGGGGGATATTTTACCTTATGGCTGGCCTCTGTCATTACCCTTGTGTACGGTAACCACAGGCCTACTGGTCATTATAGCGTATAGCACAGGTTGGATATGTACACACGAGTTGGATATGTACACACGGTTGGATATGTACACACGAGTTGAAAATGTACAAACGAGTTGGATATGCACACGAGTTGGATATGTACACACGAGTTGGATATGTACACACAGGTTGGATATGTACACCACGGAGTTGGATATGTACACACGAGTTGAAAATGTACACAGGGTTGGATATGTACACACGAGTTGGATATGTACACACGAGTTGAAATGTACAAACGAGTTGGATATGTACACGAGTTGAAAATGTACACACGAGTTGGATATGCAGAGTTGAAAATGCAAACAGGTTGGATATTCACACGGTTGAAATGTACACACAGAGTTGGATATGTACACACAGGGATATATGTACACACGAGTTGGATATGTACACACGAGTTGAAAATGTACAAACGAGTTGGATATGTACACACGAGTTGGATATGTACACGAGTTGGATATGTCACGGGTTGGATATGTACACACGAGTTGAATATGTACCAGGTTGGATATGTACACACTAGTTGGATATGTACACACGGGGTTGGATATGTACACACGAGGTTGAAAATGTACACACGAGTTGGATATGTACACACGGTTGGATATGTACACACGAGTTGGATATGTACACACGAGTTGGATATCATCACGAGTTGAAAATGTACACACGAGTTGGATAAGTACACACGAGTTGGATATGTACACACGAGTTGGACGTACACACGAGTTGGATATGTACACACGAGTTGGATATGTACACACGAGTTGGATATGTACACACGAGTGGGATATGTACACACGAGTTGGATATGTACACACGAGTTGGATATGTACACAAGAGTTGAATATGTACACAAGAGTTGGACATGTACACACGAGTTGAAAATGTACAGTTGTACACACGAGTTGGATATGTACACACGAGTTGGATATGTACACACGAGTTGGACATGTACACACAAGTTGGACATGTACACACGAGTTGAATATGTACACACGAGTTGGATATGTACACACGAGTTGGATATGTACACACGAGTTGAATATGTACACACGAGTTGGACATGTACACACGAGTTGGATATGTACACACGAGTTGGATATGTACACACGAGTTGGACATGTAAACCCAATTTAGACACGTACACGAGCTGGACATGTATATATGAGTTGGACACGTACACACAAATTAGACATGTACACACGAGTTAGACATGTACACACGCGTTAGACATGTACACACGAGTCTCAAACACAGTCATTACAACACACAAGGATTCCTGCCTGTTATCTTATATTACAATCTCGGCAGGAAAAAAGGTCAACATTTTCCTCACACAGACTACAACTTATGAGAAGCGTGGTCACACATTTCTCTACACCACAACCCAAGAGGAAAGAGGTCACACCATTTTTCCTCACCTATATTGCAATTTAAACGAGACGAGCGGTTGTCAATAATGTCACCTGTACTTGGGTCAGGGGGAGAGGCGGGGTGGGGGAGAGGCGGTGGGGAGAGGCGGTGGGGGAGAGGGGGGTGAGAGGGACGGAGAGGGGGTGTCAGAGGAAATATCACCTTGGTTAACGTAATAGATGCCACCACACACAGACCCCATAACTTAACTTCCATCCTTTACAAAAAAAAATTAAATAAATAAATAAAAAAAAAACCTTAATCATTGAATATTTTTGGTCATTTATTTTTATTATCAATTATTGGATTATTTTCTTAAGCTGTCATTAACGTGATATATGGAATGATAGAATTCTCATATCTTCATTATTATCTTTTCTTTAATTCTACTACCCAGGTATATCTGCATTGACTCTATATACTGTAACATGCTGAGTCAATATATACTTGCAAGACGATTTTACTCTCTCTCTCTCTCTCTCTCTCTTCCTCTACCATGCATCAACTAGAGAATCACTTATTTTCTACAAACTGTATCCCACCACACACACTCACCCGGGGGCTGCATGACTCAGCTCTGGCAGGAGAGAGAGAGAGAGAGAGAGAGAGAGAGAGAGAGAGAGAGTCGCTCACCGTATATGGTTCACAACAAACTTCTAAAGAACCTATATAAATCCTCGGGTAGGTAGGTAGGCAAGGGGCTGGCTTATTAATGCAAATTAGACACTTTGGCCTGGTGCACATGCGACGGACCCCCCACCCCCGCACCCTACACCACCCCAACCCCGTCACCACCACCCCTTCCTTGGTTGCTCTGGTTTATAGGAAAAAAAGAGGTTAGGGGAAAGAAAAGGGGGAAAAAAATCTTATCTGTTGGGGGAAACTAATTTCGATGGGAAAACATATTTCGAGGGGGAAAATAATTTCTATTGGGCTAAAAACCTATTTCTTGGTTATATAATAATAATAATAATAATAATAATAATAATAATAATAATAATAATAATAATAATAATACAAAAGGATGAAAATAGCAATTAAATTCCTGAAAAGTTCGGACAAACAAAAATAACGCGAAAAAAAAAACTCAACGAAAAGAAAATTGAATCTAGGAAAAAAAAAATAGAAAATATAAAAATACTAAAGAGTAAAAAAAAAAAGTAACTTTAAGTCTTGAGGAAAAATCAGGGTAGGAGTTAGTGAAGCATAAAGAAAAACTTGTAGGGAAACTAGCCCCGCTGGACGCTCCCAAGTGCCTGGCCGCGTCAAAATGGGAGCCCTAATTATATTTCGCCCAGACAGCTAACCTGGAGGATGAGTTGGCCGCCCCTCCCTCAACCCAATTTGTTGGTGCAATGATGGACGAGCTCTCTCTCTCTCTTTATCTATCTCAAACCCTCTCTTTTATCTCTCTCTCTTTAATAAAAATAGACTCAAATAGAAGCATTATCAACCAGATACTTGACACTAAAAATATATCGTTATTATTATTATTATTATTATTATTATTATTATTATTAGTAGTAGTAGTAGTAGTAGTAGTAGTAGTAGTAGTAGTAGTAGTAGTAGTATGGTTATTATTACTATCATCATCACTGTCATCAACATTATCATCAATATTATTTTTATTTATATCATTATTAATACCATCATCATCATCATCACAATCATAATACCACTACACTACACCAGCCTCACTACACTACACTACACTACACCAGCGCCTCACTACACTACACTAAACCAACGCCTCACTACACTACACTACACTACACCAGCCTCACTCACAATCACACTACAACCAGCGCCTCACTACACCACTCACACCAACGCCTACCACACTACACCAGCGCCTCACTACACCAGCGCCTCACTACACCACACCAGCGCTCATTATACTACACTACACCAGCGCCTCACTACACCACACCAGCGCCTCACTATACTACACTACACCAGCGCCTCACTACACCACACTACACCAGCGCCTCACCACACCACACCAGCGCTCACTACACCACACCAGCGCCTCACTACACTACACCAGCCTCACTACCAACACTACACCAGCGCCCCCTGCACCACACCAGCGCCTCACTACACACACCAGCGCCTCACTCACACCACACCAGCGGCCTCACTACACTACACCTGCGCCTCACTACACTACACCAACGCCTCACCACACCACACCAGCGCCTCACCATACTACACTCACACCAAAAGCGCCTCACTATACTATACTACACTACACCAGTGCCCACCACACCACACTACACCCCGGCTCACTACACCACACCAGCGCCTCACTATACTACACTACACCAGTGCCTCACTACACTACACCAGCCTCACCATACTACACTAGCGCCTCACCACACCACACCAAAGGCCTCACTACACCACACCAGCCTCACTATACCACTGCACCAGCAAGCCTCACTCATACTACACTACACCAGCGCCTCACCATACCACACTACACCAGCGCCTCACTCATACCACACTACACCAGCTACACCACACCAGCGCCTCAACAATTATACTCACCACACCAGCGCCTCAATTACCACACCACACCAGCCTCACTACACCACACTACACCAGCACCACACACTACACCACACCAGCGCCTCCACTATACCACTACACCAGCGCCTCACTACACTACACTACACCAGCGCCTCACTACACTACACTACACCAGCGCCTCACTACACTACACCAGCGCCTCACTACACTACACCACACCAGCGCCTCACTATACTACACTACACCAGCGCCTCACTACACTACACCAGCGCCTCACTGGAAACTCATCAATCACAGCCAAATCTTTTGATCCACCCAAGTGAATTACGGCATCTCTGTACCACTCGACCAGCGTTTAGATATCACGATGAGTCTGTGTCTGTCTGTCTGTCTGTGAGCATAGTTGCAACATAGATTTTTACATGTGTGTGTGTGTGTGTGTGTGTGTGTGTGTGTCCTTATACAGTATATGTAACTAAAAACCTACAACAATGTACAATCAAAAACACAATAAATGAATCCAACACACACACACACACACACACACACACACACACACACACACACACACACACACACACCACCTTGGCCAGAGAGAGAGAGTGTAAGTACCCAGCGTGTGGAGTGGCGCCTCACGTGCACCCGTATGTCAGGCGAGGGGACCCCCAGCCTCCTGTGTGATAATACCCAAACAATTGTCCCCAGCACGAGTTGTGGGCGACGTAGTGCACCAGGCAGGGAGAGTAGGGGGACGTGCCTCTGACCCCCCTCCCTCCCCTTCCTCCCCTCCTCCTACTTCCCTCCTCAGTGCAAGGAGGAGAGGAGAGGAGAGAGGGAGAGAGAAGGAGAGATCGTGCATGTAACCCTTCCTCTCTTCTTTTTTCTCCTCCTCTCGTCAGTACCAGAAGGAAGGGGAGGAAGGATGTGGGCTCTATCCTGCCCCCCGCCTCTATCCATACCCTTTAACCACGACCCTCTATCTTCCCCACGACCCTCCATCCGTTCCCCTATCCCACTACCATGCAAGGAGAAAAAACAACTGATAAAGTCACAAAATGAGGGGAAGGGAGAGGAAGAAGGAGGATAGATGTAAAAGAGAAGAAAGGGAAGGATAAGAAAGAAAGGGGGAGAGAGGGAAGAAAAGATATCACAAAACAATAGGAGAAAGGAAGGGAGGAATAGACGTTACTTACTTTATTCCAAGACCAGTCGAGGATGAGGAAGGAGGAGGTGAGAAGGATGAGGAGGGGGTGAGAAGGATGAGGAAGGGGAGGGAGAAGGATGAGGAGGGGGAGGGAGAAGGATGAGGAAGGGGGAGGTGAGAAGGATGAGGAGGGGGAGGTGAGAAGGATGGAGGAGGGGGGGAGGGAGAAGGATGGGAGGTGAGGGAGGAGGAGGGGGGAGGGGAGAAGGATGAGGAAGGGGGGGAGGGAGAAGGATGAGGAAGGGGGGGAGGTGAGAAGGATGAGGAGGGGAGGTGAGAAGGATGAGGAAGGGGAGGGGGAGAAGGATGAGGAAGGGAGAGAAGGATGAGGAAGGGGGAAGGTGAGAAGGATGAGGAAGGGGGGAGGTGAGAAGGATGAGGAGGGGGGGAGGATGAGAAGGATGAGGAGGAGGATGGGAGGAGGAGGTGAGGGAGGGAGGGAGGGGAGAAGGATGAGGAAGAGGGGAGGTGAGAAGGATGAGGAGGGAGGTGAGAAGGATGAGGAAGGAGGGGAGAGAAGGATGAGGAGGGGGGGGTGAGAAGGATGAAGGATGAGGAGGGGAAGGGATGATGAGGAAGGAGGAGGTGAGAAGGATGAGGAGGGGGGAGGTGAGAAGGATGAGGAGGGGGAGGTGAGAAGGATGAGGAAGGAGGGGAGGGAGAAGGATGGGGAGGAGGAGGGAGAAGGATGAGGGGGGAGGAGAAGGATGAGGAGGGGGGGAGGTGAGAAGGATGAGGAGGGGGGGGAAGTGAGAAGGATGAGGGGAGGGGGAGGTGAGAAGGATGAGGAAGGAGGGGAGGTGGGAAGGGGAGGTGAGAAGGATGAGGAAGGGGAGGGAGAAGGATGAGGAGGAGGGGGGTGAGAAGGATGAGGAGGGGGCGGTGAGAAGGATGAGGAGGGGGGGGGTGGTGAGAAGGATGAGGAGGAGAAGGATGGGGAGGGGGGAGGTGAGGATGGGAAGGATGAGGAGGGGGGGCGGGTGAGAAGGATGAGGAGGGGGGAGGGAGAAGGAGGAGGAGGGGGGAGGGAGAAGGATGAGGAAGGGGAGGTGAGGAGGGGAGGAGAAGGAAGGGGGGGGGAGAAGGATGAGGAGGGGGGAGGTGAGAAGGATGAGGAAGGGGAGAGGTGAGAAGGATGAGGAGGGGGGGGAGGTGAGAAGGATGAGGAGGGGGAGGAGGGGAGGCAGAAGGATGAGGAGGGGGGGAGAGAAGATGAGGAGGGGGAAGGTGAAAAGGAGGAAAAAGAAACAGGAGATGGTAGAGAGCAATGAAAAAGGAGAAGTAGAGTGATGGTGTTAGAGAGAGAGAGAGAGAGAGAGAGAGAGAGAGAGAGAGAGAGAGAGAGAGAGTACCACTCCACTATATAAGAGGTGAGTGATACATACTCTCTACCCTTCCCTGTGTCACCAGTGATACATACTCTCTACCCTTCCCTGTGTCACCAGTGATACATACTCTCTACCCTTCCCTGTGTCACCAGTGATACATACTCTCTACCCTTCCCTGTGTCACCAGTGATACATACTCTCTACCCTTCCCTGTGTCACCAGTGATACATACTCTCTACCCTTCCCTGTGTCACCAGTGATACATACTCTCTACCCTTCCCTGTGTCACCAGTGATACATACTCTCTACCCTTCCCTGTGTCATCAGTGATACATACTCTCTACTATATTGTACGTCATTAACAATCTAAACTCAATATCTGTCGCGTATATGTGTGTGTGTGTGTGTGCGTGTGTAATAATAATAATAATAATAATTAACGGTTTATTGAAAGAGCTTGGCAGCCAGAAGGCTGAAAATATACAGTTACATATTTGGGGAATGGGTTACGAATTACAAATAATATACAAGTGACATAAGTGACACAAATAAGACATATATAGTAACTTAGATGGGGACTGGCTTAAAAATACAGTTCATTTCAACATAGTGACAGTGTAGGGAGTAGTGTTTACTGGGAGTGAATACACTGATTTATTACATGTTATTGATAATTTTTACAATGGTTGGGACTGGGCTGTTCTTATAGCGATCAGTTCGTGCACGTATGGGCTGGATGCGGTTGTGGTGTCGAACAGCAATTCTCGGACAGGGGATCTCAGGTGGTAGTAGGGGCCGGTGTCGGGGATGGTGTAGAAGCTTCTTACCAAATTTGCAGATGAGGCCGTGGTGATGGTCAGTGAGAGTCGAAAGGGTCAGTGTGTTGAGCGCTTCTTGATATGTGGAGTAGGAAGGGGAGAGAATAATCTTGCATGCCCTCTTTTGCACTTTTTCTAGGTGTTTACGTTGTGTGGCATTTAGGGAGGAAGACCAGGTGGGGGAGGCATAGGTGAGCTTGGGAAGTATGAATGTTGTGTATACACTGAGGAGCTCGTGTGCGGGAACTCCGAGGGACTTGAGTCGGCGGAGGAGGTGGAGACGGAAACTGGAGGATTTGACAACTTCACTGACGTGTGGTTTCCAATTTAGTTTGTTGTCTATGGTGACGCCGAGGAGCTTCGTGGAATCTACAACCTGGAGTGTGTTCGGACCTAGGGTAATGGAAGGAGGTTGGACAATGTCGGAGGAGAGGTTGATGTGCATAACCATGGTCTTGGTATGGTTGATGGTGACATGGTTGTTGGTGGCCCAGTTTTGGAGACTGTTCAATAAATCCTGAAGGGCGGTATAGTTGGGAGCAGAATTGTTGACGCTGATCCCAATGGTGGAGTCGTCGACATATTTCCAGCGAGCAGGGGTTTCTCTTAGGGCATCATTGATGAGCATAAGGAAGCAGAGTGGTCCCATCTTGGTGCCTTGGGGACGCCACAGGTGAGTGACTGAAAGGTGGAGACAGCCCCTCGGAAGCGTACAGCTTGGCGTCGGTCACTGAGGAAGTCTGTAAGCCATGGTATGAGACTTCTCCGAAGCCCGAGGTCAATAGCTTTGTTTATGATTATATTGTGGTCGACTAGGTCGAACGCTTTAGTGAAATCAATGAAGGCGACAGCTACAGACGTTTTTCGTTTCTCGAGATGGCGGTATATGTAATCGAGAAAGCTGACAAGACAGTGAGTGGTGGAGGAAGTTTTCATGTTGCCAAATTGTTGAGGGTCTACGACTCTTGCAATATCAGCATAAGCCCAGTCAAACACAAAACTTTCACAGATTAGGCTGGGTATTGGGGTGATTGCAATAGGTCGTAGCTGATTTAAGGATTGTGGGCTGGTTGACTTGGGCACTGGTGATACATAAGAGGTCTTCCAGTCAGCTGGGCATCTGGCTTGACTGAGAGAAGCATTGATGATGGAGCAGAGGGGTTTAGCAAGCTCCGGGGAGAACTCCTTGAATAGTTTCATTGGTAAGTCAATGGGGGGGGTAGAGCGTTTTAATTTTAGTTTGTCCAGGCGTTTTGCTACGTCAAATTCCTCTACTAAGTCAGTGGGAAGGGGGGCTGGTAGGTAAGCAGGGAGAGTGGTTGTGTCAAGCCGTGGGAGCGTGTGTGTGTGTGTATGCGTGCGTGTGTGTGTGTGTGTGTGTGTGTGTGTGTTTCTTGTTTAAATGCGTTGAAATTGTTTGTTAATTTTTTGAACACACACACACACACACACACACACACACACACACACACACACACACACACAGAGGTATAGGGAAATATGCAAATACCCACAACTTTATATTCAGGTCGCAGAACCAATAAAAAAAATATTCGCCTCAGACACGTATATGAGAACTCCATTTATTCATATACAGTACAGGGTGATCAAAAAGTACGACTAGGTTTTAAATTTTTTGATATATTATAAAATTTGGACATACTTTCTGTACAACCCTGTATATTTTGTTATACTTCGTTACCGACTATTCAGCCTACACGTGTAAAGAAGCTCAATATGGTGCCTCAACACCTTTTTCCACCCAATAAAAAGATAAAAAAAATATATATAGATATTTTTGTTGGAAATTCGTATTCAATTTTCATTTTTTGCAAAGTGTGTCTCTACTTTCTCTTTTCAAAACTTCCTAAACTTTCATTTTTTTTTATACTTAGCAATTTTCACATTCGTTTCTCGAGTCTTTAAATATCTTCCATGTGTCTAATACTGGCAAAAGGAAAAAAATAGTCTTGAATTCTTGATGATACTAGGACGTGTGTACAGTCACCAACGACAGCCCCTTTACTCGACCGAGACATTAAGCTGCTCTAAAACGAGGCTCCGAACTGCTCATCCACTCATACATAAAACAGTAATATCTCATTCAGGTTTGGTACAGTTTCGAACCGGGGGATTAGGTTAGGTTAGTTTTTGTGAGGGTGGTATTGTTGACACATGGACCAGTAACTATAACTTGACTGTTGATACATGGACCAGTAACTATAACTAACTGTTGACACATGGACCAGTAACTATAACTGACTGTTGACACATGGATCAGTAACTATAACTTGACTGTTGATACATGAACCAGTAACTATAACCAACTGTTGACACATGGACCAGTAACTATAACTGACTGTTGATACATGGACCAGTAACTATAATTAACTGTTGATACATGGACCAGTAACTATAACTGACTGTTGATGCATGGACCAGTAACTATAACTGACTGTTGATACATGGACCAGTATCTATAATTAACTGTTGATACATGGACCAGTAACTATAACTGACTGTTGATACATGGACCAGTATCTATAATTAACTGTTGATACATGGACCAGTAACTATAACTGACTGTTGATATATGGACCAGTATTAATAACTCACTATAACTAACACCACGTTGACCGTCCTTCTAAAGTTCCTGTTCGCCAAAAGTTGTTAACAGGATGAAGCAAAAACTATCCACCGAAAAAAAAGAACAATTATTCCTGCCCGTTCTCGCCTCGCCTGAACGCACTGTCAAGTTGTCGGGCTGATTTCGGCAGCAGTGCAAGAATATTACTCACAACCAATTTTTTTCCCGTTTTCGTAAGCCATGACTCGCAAAGGAAAAGATGTATGTGTGTGTGTGTGTGTGTGTGTGTGTGTGTGTGTGTGTGTGTGTTAGGAGACGCCCCAGCCCACCTGCCACCCATTAACAAGTCAGGTAAGGTCGGGGGAGGTCGTGGTCTCAATAGCGCGTCGTGGGTAATCCGGTAAATAGGTCTCTCTCAATGACGGGGAGGTGTGTAGGGTGAGAGGGGGGGGTAGGGTGAGGGGTGTAGGTGAGGGGGTGTAGGGTGAGTGGGGGTGTAGGTGAAGGGGTGTGGTAGATAGAAACGTGGCCTATGACCCCCACACCACCAACTGCTGGCTATGTCTGGAGTCTCAAAAGGATCACCTCCCTCCGCTTAATCTTCTACCGAAAGAAACCCCAATACTTCAACCCTTAACCTAACCAAACGCTAACCTAACTTAACCCAACCTAACGCTAACCTTAACCCGCAAATCACGCTAAACCAAACGCCCACCCAACCTAACAACCGAACCCAGCCAATCCCAACCTAACCTAACCTAACCAAACGCTAACCTAACCTAACCCAACCCAACGGCCAACCAAATCCAACGCTAACCAAACGCTCACCCTCACACACACCTAACCCAACCAACGCTAACCTAACCGAACCCAACCTAACCCAACCTAACCTAACCCAACCCAACCAACGCTAACCAAACGCTAACCTAACCGAACCCAACCAAACCTAACCTAATCCTCCCAGGTGTCATTAGGATACATCAGGTGAGATAAGCTGAGTCTCTCTCTCTCTCTCTCTCTCTCTCTCTCTCTCTCTCTCTCTCTCTCTCTCTCTCTCTCTCTCAAAAAGGGGGCATCCTAGATAAATTTCTCTCTCTCTCTCTCTCTCTCTCTCTCTCAAAAAGGGGCATCCTACGATAAATTTTACCCTTTCACTGAAGATTCTGCAGAGATATATGAGAATTTCCCCTACCCGGCTCGCTTAATCTATGACAACGACACAGGAGGGAAGAAAAGACCATGGAATTGTCACCCGGAACACTATACAATAACTGGATAAGCTTCTTTTTTTATCCTCCAGATTGAAATAGACTTTTATACAACCACTGAGAAGTAAAACAAAATTATTTATTCACTTTAATTCTGTCTGGTAAAGGGAGTTTGTTTGTCTAAGATGAGAGTGATTAGTTAAGGTAGAGTCTTGTAAGTACAGTTGTGGTGTTATTATATTTTGGGGGGGGATGGGATGGTATGGTTAGGTTAGGTTAAATACGTCCATACATCATCCAGGTACAAGGGAAAACGCGATAATGTTATGAACCTTTTCGAACCCGGATTTATGAATCTTTTAGAACCCAGTTATAAACGTTTAAGAGCCCACTTGTTGAACCTCTTAGAACCCGGGATTATTAAACTTTTATAACCTGGAACTACGAACCATTTGGAATCCATAATAACGAACCTTTTAAAATGGGATGGGGGAAGGGGAGGGAAGGGGGGCAGGCAACAAGACGGCGTCAATCGCAGACCAACGAGGACATTGTGGTGCCCCCCCCAGCACACGTTACACTAATGGCTACCACAGTCCCGCCACACTTATCACCGTGACACTAACTTATACCTCACATAAAAACTGCCACTTAGGATATATATCTCCCCGTCTCTCATGACAAAGCCCCCCGCTACTCTTCCCGTCCGAAGCTAAATCACCCGCCATTATTGGTTAGCTGAGACCCGTTAACTTGGGACAATCTCTCCTCCTCACCCCAATACCCGACCCGACCCGACCCGACCCCCCCCCCTTACCAACACCATCACCCGCTCGCTCTCTCTCTCACAGCTCACGTACGCTCATTCATACACTCCAAATATCTATTCAGCCTCACAGTATCAGTTCCCAGGGCAATGTGTCTCCAAGGCCCACGTGTTGGGTATTCACAACGGAGGCTTTCAACGCACTAAAAGATACCGTATTGCACCACCACAGCGCGATGTACCCTCCCATTACAGGGTAAAATGTTATACCACAACAAGGTACCACAATACACCGTTACATTCAAAGGTACCAACCCTAACCATTGGGTAAGACTTACACAACAGCCGCAGCTCACAAGATGCCGCAGTATAGTACCACAACACCGCCTCACCATAACAGTGCAGCAGCAGCATGAAACACACTAACAGGGGGGCCACCAACATGTTACCGGCACACGGGAGTTTTCTCGTTACACGTGGCAAGTTTTACATTACGACCCTCGGCCATTAAGGTGAAAAACCTCCGGTATCTCGGAGCCCAAAGTTGGGTCGTATAATGGAGCAGTGAGCGAGGTGCAGGGGACGTCCTCGTCGTCTTCAGGAGGCCGCTGCTATCCCATGGCTCTTCCACTTTAAAAGAAGGTAAAGCTCTTTCTCCACACAGGACATTTAGGGCCCCGTGAGAGAAGATTCCCCAACATTTCTCCATAAAGACGATGCTTCAGGAATTGTGTGGCCATCCCGGAGGAACACAGGAGCTATATGTTGTCCACGGCTTTATCGGAGTGTGTGAGGAAGTTATGTCAACACCTGGTACACGACCACCCACTCATCACCAACAAAGTTATATTTAGATATCGACTCGCGCGTTCCTCACTGGGTCAATGGCATCGATTCAACTTCCTGGGTACTGTATATTTATCCCCTTTCTTGCTGACAAATAATACGTCCCTTCTTCTGCTGTACAGTAAGTCACATATGATTAAATTCTTTCACCTCCTACACGTAAGACTCCGATAACTCTTCACTTAGCTCGGTAAAAACTTATTCGCCAACGTTTACCTGATTTAACCACACCATCTGGGAGTCCACGTTGTTGATATTCATCTTTTCACAACGTTTGGTAACTTAAATAAAATGTTTGTTATTTTTTCAGTCTGTTATCTTATAAACAGTACAATGTTTGTTATATCTAATTTTTTTCACGTTTGTAATCTGAATTTTTTTTAACGTTTGATATTTTTTCACAAAGTATTTAATATTTTTCACTACACATGTTATAGACTTTATCTATTTCACAATATACCTTCACCACAAACACCCCTTTATCAGATCCACATTCTTCTTATCTATCTTTTTCACAACATTCTTATCTTTTCATAAACTTGGTCAAAATTTCTTGTTAGTATATCTTTATTCTCGCGACTGGGATCTTTTTCACAACATAATCCATCTTTTTCACAACATAATCCATCTTTTTCACAACATTATCCATCTTTTTCACAACATAATCCATCTTTTTCACAACATTATCCATCTTTTTCACAACATTATCCATCTTTTTCACAACATAATCCATCTTTTTCACAACATTATCCATCTTTTTCACAACATTATCCATCTTTTTCACAACACTATCCATCTTTTTCACAACACTATCCATCTTTTCACAACATAATCCATCTTTTTCGTTATTCTTTCATTTATTTTCTACACAATACTTGTTCACCATCTTCCTCACCACAAAACTATATTTTTCTTTTTACGTTCTTTATCTATTTCGTATCTGTTAATTATCTTTTTCACAGTGTCAAGTATAATTTTTTTGCAATTATCTATATTTTACAAAACATCTGTAAGTCAATGTGTCAAGGTATTAATATAGACTTAACTTCACAAAATGTCTAAACTATCTTTTTCACATTTATTATCGATATTTTTCACAACAATCAGTATCTTTTTCACAACACTCAGTATCTTTTTCACAACACTCAGTATCTTTTTCACAACACTCAGTATCTTGTTCATAATAATCTCTTTAACTGCTTCGTCTACAACATTTTCTTCATCGCAAATAAGTTAACCTCTATACCACAACATCAAGTTAAGTCTCTCTCTCTCTCTCTCTCTCTCTCTCTCTCTCCCTCTCTCTCTCTCTCATTTTACCATAAGCGCGGCTCAGGCAGGTGATGACACAACCACCACAAGCACTTCCACCGCTTCCTCCTTCTCTTCCACCACACCAACACACCCCCCACCACCAGCACCACCTCTCCGCCCGTACCACCTCCTCAACTTTTAACAGCGTGAGTCTTGGTAAACGGCGCCGTATCTTTAGCAGCAATTCACTTTACGGCGTCCCAGAGCGGTGATATGACGGGCCAAAACCTCACCACGGAAATTATTTACATGGCGAAGTAAGGTGGGTAGAGTGCTAACCCCCTCCCCCTGTCAATCACCAGGTAAACGGCAAACTTTTATTCTGGGGAGATGTCTTGACGTGTGTGTGTGTGTGTGTGTGTGTGTGTGTGTGTGTGTGTGTGTGTGTGTGTGTGTGTGTGTGTGTGTGTGTGTGTGTGAAGGCCCTGTTGCTCCCCTTCCTACCACAATCCCTCCCTCACACCCATATTCCCCTTCTACCTCCCTACCAGTCTTTCCTCCTACCCTCCCAGCACCTCATACCACCCTCCTAACCAACCTTCCTTCCCACCTTCCTCCCTACCTCCTTCCCTTCATCCTAATATTTCCTTCTCTCTTCCACCATAGTCCCACCAGCCCATCTATTCTACATCTACGGCTCTCTTTCCCTCCCATCACCTTCCGTCCCACCCCACCATTCCATCTACCGTCTACCATCCGGCCGGCCACTACCGTCACCTGGTCCCGCTATCTGTTTCCTCCCACCCGTCATCTTCACAGTCGGTAGAGGGAGACACAGTAGCAGCGGCAAGAGTACGGGTAGAAAAACTTTATAAAAAAATGAGAACAGCAACAATGGCGTTGATGGGAAGAGAGGTGGGGACAACAATAACAGCAGTAGCCAACAACGGTGGGCACAGCAACACAGCAGTAGAGGTACAACACAACAGCTAAACCAACAATAACAACAAAAGCAACACTCCAACGGTACGAACAAACAGAGATAGTCAGCGGAAGGGTAACAACAGCATTAGCAACAGAAAATAGCAACAGTACTGATAGGGAGGCCCGGGGGGGGCAGGCATCCATCACCAGCCCGGGCCTAAAATCAAAGTACAGCCCTGGCCAGCCGTTATCACAATCACATTTAGAGGTCAACGGAACAAGCCAGGAAATTGGCTGTGAGGCCTGAGAATATCCTCTCGCCATTGGGTACGTCTCTCAACCCCCTCCCCCCTGCGAGACGGCTTCTGGAAACTCTTCTTTACAATGCGATGACAATGTGTGTTGTGTGTGTGTGTGTGTGTGTGTGTGTGTTTTACCACTCACCTTCACACACTAACGTCAACAGGATTCTATTGGTGTTTGCATATCATCACTATTCTATTAATGGTCTGCAGGGGTGGTGGGAGGAGCCAGGTGCACGACCCAGGTACAGCATTACTATTCAATTAACACCTGAGAACCTGTTGATGAAAACTGATTACGTATAGTTACTCAGATCCAAAGACTTTTTCATTAACGGTTTATTTACAAGGCCAAGAACTACGATACTAACAACACCACTCTCTCTCTCTCTCTCTCTCTCTCTCAGGGTCCGACGCGCCACATGAACCTTAGACCTGCTATACCATTTAATGAATCTTAATTGTTTATATCCTAGTGTATGATCTACCTTAAGAGTACACACACACACACACACACACACTCTTTGACTACTTTGGTGTTATACATACATAATACAACCAATCTAACACTTGATCCATATACACATTGTCTGGTGAGGGTACAGTGGCTCTTAAGATCATTGGCCTTCACTCACTCACTAATCTTTATGACACAAAATCTCCAGCAATAATAACAACAGCACCATTCTCGGATCACCTGAAGAATCTCCACCCCAGCTTATTCCACCTTAAAGATTAACTATACCCTAACACTATTTGGGGGTTAGGTTAGGTTAGGTTAGGTTAGCGTTAGGTTAGGTTAGCGTTAGGTTAGGTTAATCTTTAGGTAAAATAAGTTCGGGTGGAGACTCATCAGGTGTTCCCCATCAACCCCCCATCACCACCACCCCCAACAGCAACAATCAACAACCACCTCTCCCCACCAGCACCCCCTCATAACCACCACCCCCCAACAGCAACAATCAAACAACCACCCCCTCCCCCTCAGCAGCACCCCTCATCACCACCACCCCCCAACAGCAACAACCACCACCCCTCCCTCACCAGCAATCCCCCCATCACCACCACCTCCAACAGCAAATAAACTTCACCACCCCTCCCCACCTCACCCTCATCACCACCACCCCCAACAGCAACAACCACCACCCCTCCCTCACCAGCACCCCCCCATCACCACCACCTCCAACAACAGCAACAACCACCCACCCTCCCCCACCAGCACCCCCTCATCACCACCACCTCCAACAGCAACAACCACCACCCCCACCAGCACCCCTCATCACCAACACCACCCCTGCAACAGAAGCAACAACCACCACCCTCCCCACCAGCACCCTCATCACCACCACCCCCAACAGGGGCAACAACCACCCCTCCCCCACCAGCACCCCCCATCACCACCACCCCCAACAACCACCCCTCCTCCCTCGCCCACCCCATTACCATCTCTAAAACACTGTCCTCGTTCTCCCACATCTTGGCCCCAACAAAACCTCTTGACACAGATGGCATTCCTACACTAGTTCTTACCAAACGTGTCTCTGAATCAGCTTAAATCCTTCGTAAGCTTTTGCAGATTTCCACTGTCCACCACCACTATCTTCCTAAGGTCCTGGAAGCTTGCCAGTATATTCAAACCAGTTCCTGAAGAGAAGAGTCATTCGCTTCCTCTTCTTCTTCTTTTTCCTCATTGTCCTCCTCTTCATTCTCCTTTTCTTCGTCATTCTCTTTCTCCTCCTCCTGTTCTTTCTTCACCCCGTCCTCCTCATTCACCCCCTCCTCTTCCAACTCACAATCCCTAAATTAACCATTCTAAAGTAATGAAAACTAACATTAACACACTATTTACTCCACCTTGAAATAACACAGGCTAATCTCTGAGACACAAAGTGGATTTATTCCGGGTTGTTCCAAACCAGGTCTCTCTCTCTCTCTCTCTCTCTCCTCACTGAGACATGACTCTGTTCCCGATAACTTTGGGACAATTCTTCTTATTGTCCTACACATTTGAAAAGAACTTGGGCAAAAGTTTGCTATCAGGCTCCTGTTGCCCGATATCCTTCACATGGTCCGCCTGCTTCTCTTATCTCCAGGATCTCACTTTAAATTTTTTACCCAATAGTAGTAGTAGTAGTAATAATAAAAACATACAATCTCACCAGTATGCGTCAACATCCATCATTAACGATCACTTATATCGTTCTGCAAATCACACAAGCTATAAGCATCCCTCAACCAAAGACCCTTCCTTTAGACACCACTCACTAAACCATGGAACACTTAATACCTCCAGAATCACCAGAACCTTAAGAAAACAAGGCATCCCTAGCAGGAGACACTAGTATAATCTCTCTCTCTCTCTCTCTCATCGTCCATTCAATATTTTACCACCACGTCAAACTAACCCCCACCTCTCCCTCTCCCCTCGGAATCAACACACACACACACACACACACACACACACACACACACACACACACACACACACACACACACACACGCGAGCGAAAAATGATAAACCCGTTCACAATGTATCGACACTACTGGTGACGCAGCCGACACCGTGTGAAGTTTGATCAGATTATCCTGAACGGTTCAAAAGTTAAGGACAACGCACGGACAAACACACTGGGGATATACAACATAAGAAACACCAAGAATACAATAAAGAATACAGACCAACACCATCCACAGCCACAAAATAATACAACAACATCAGCGTGGTCAGGAGGGGCGGGTGCTGGACTGACTGAACACACGCAATAAAAATAATAATAGTAATAATAACAATAACAATATAATATATCACACAGCCTCAACTAAACACGGTAATGGGTGAAAATTGGAGCAAAAATTATTCAGTCAAATGGTTATAACAACAAACCACCTCCATCACAACCACAAACACTCACTACTACCACCACCACCACCACCACCACCACCACTACTACTCTTACTTTTTTTTTACGTGGCCTCCAGCCTCCCCCAATAGCCACACCTTCGCCACCATTTTATTACCTTAAAATTAAATATCCTAATACATAAGTAGCTACCCTAGCTATGTTGAGTTAGTTGAGCCGCAGATCTATGCGGCATTCAATGAATGTAGCCTCATAGTCAATATCTTCGACTGTCGTCGGCTTTGGGTCCGATGCTCTCGTTACCCTGAGGCAAAGCAGTGCAGACCTAAGCAGAGAGAAGGACAGTCGACATCTCATCCAGGCTGTAACAAAACTTCTGGGCTGCTGCTTCCGTTCAGATAACACCTCCGCGAGTCTAGCGTAGAAACATCTTGCACTTGATCCCATCCCACCAGAGGTTGTGAACACCAGAGGAGTGAAGCTGCCTTGATCAACGTTCAGAATTCTTTCCCCATATGACCTGATCTTGTCCTTCTCGTGCCTCTTGTGTGTAGCATCCAGAGCTAGGTTACGGTGACATGCGGCCATGGGATCGAAAATCCTTATGTCAAAGAAGTCTCGCTGTCCCCGCGTCCAGAATCCTCGAGCACTGACGTCCACACGGGCTTACTACTACAACACCTATTAACAGACATCACTCGTTACTATCAACAGAACAGCATATGTGAAGGTGGAGACATACACAAAACAGCACCAGATGATAACAACAGTGAGCGTCGTCCACCAAGGTACAGCTCCGGTACATCACTCCCTGTTGTCCTTATCGCCACGTAGATAAGCACACGCGCCGACCCCATATATTATGTGTTCCGTGTGTGTGCGTGTGTATGTGCGTGCGCCACTACTTTCCCTTGTATTTATGCTCGAATACACCAATAAAAATTTATAATTTAAGACATTCACACATACCACCTGCTGTTGTGTACACACGACAATGTATGTGTGTGTGTGTGTGTGTGTGTGTGTGTGTGTGTGTGTGCCTCACCTCACCCCACACATCACCCGGACATTAATTACCAACTTTACACGGGATAATTGCAACAATCAGTACAGTTTAATCGTAAACTCGTGTATTTTATGTCAATAATTAAGGGTGTAACAAAACCCAGTTAATATTCGCCGGCACAAATCCCGGCCAACACAAACTGTGGCAGTACCGGCAAAAAATGACAATATACTACAATAAATGATGGCTATATATCTTGCTGTCATATATCACCAGCAAATGTGTGTGTGTGTGTGTGTGTGTGTGTGTGTGAGTTTTGGTAGGAGGGAGGGAGGGAAGGGGAGTGTGAGAGGTGGAGGTGTGTTGGGAAGGAGGTGGAGGTGTGTTGGGGAAGGAGGTGGAGGTGTGTTGGGGAAGGAGGTGGGAGGTGTTGGGGGGAAGGAGGTGGAGGAGTGTTGAGCTGAGTGACAGAGATAACTCTGCTACTTTTTTAAGCCACCTATCCCACCCACGCCCGACCTCTATCCATTCTTCTCACGCGCCCACAAAGTTTCTCCATCCCGCCTACCTCACCCATTCCAATCCACCCAACTAGCCTTATCCCACCTCTCCATAACCCTGCTACCTCACCCATTCCAATCCACCCAACTAGCCCACCCACTTTCATAACCTTCTCTCTCCCTCCACCCCTCACCCTCTCTCCCTCCACCCCTCACCCTCTCTCCCTCCACCTCTCTCTCCAAGCCTCCTTTACCCTTTTTCTCCAACTCACCCTCCCTCCTCACCCTTTCTCTCTGACCATCACTGTCTCTCTCCAACTCTCCCTCCCTCCCTCACTCCGCCGGTTCTCCCTCACCCTGCCGGTCCTCCCCCACTCTCACCCTGGCGGCCCGACCTCTCAAGTCTCCCAGGGGATAAAACCTCGGGAGCGAATCAGAGTAACTTTAAAAGTGGCGGACATCAATCCCGGTGAATCACAGCGACGGACACACCAGGTTAAACCCTTCTCCCTCCTCCCCACCCGACACGTCCCCCTCCTCCTGGTGCTCCGAGCCATCTCATCACCTCCACCTCCTCTAACTGCACGACTTGAGACAGACCACCTCCCCACCTCCACCTCCCTCGACTCTAAAATCGCTGATGTTCTCTACTAAAAGAAGGACGTGAGAAGGAAAAGAACAGAACGGAAACAAAGAGAAGAGACAGAGCGAGAGAGGAGACACAAAAAATCAAAGGCA
>NW_024737594.1:52500-131644 GCF_018991925.1 Homarus americanus
AGGATTGTGAACTGTGAGGATTATGAGCCGTGAGGATTGTTAACTGTGAGGATTGTGAACTGTGAGGATTGTGAGCTGTGAGGATTGTGAACTGTGAGGATTGTGAGCTGTGAGGATTGTGAACTGTGAAGATTGTGAGCTGTGAGGATTGTGAACTGTGAGGGTTGTGAGCTGAGAGAATTGTGAATTGTGAGGACTGCAAGCTGTGAGGAATGTGAGGCTTGTGAACTGTGAGGATTGTGAGCTATGAGGATTGTCAACTGTGAGGATTGTGAACTGTGAGGATTGTGAGCAGTGAGGGTTGTGAGCTGTGAGTATTGAGCTGTGAGTATTGTGAGCTGTGAAGATTGTGAGCTTAGGAAAGTTATTACAGACACAGCCATCCTTTACTGCTCCGAGGTGGAGGTGACGACCCTCTCTCACTGTTACCATAGTGGGAGGTGGGTCAAAATGATACCATCTCCCCCTCCCCACACTTTTATCCTCCTACACCCCCACCCCCCTCATCAGTCCTGGTACCCTCACGTCAACTATCGATAACCTCGATAACTTAAGCTGCTGACGTAAGCGGGGTCCCCTCCTACTTCACCTAACCCCCACCCCTAGTACACACACTACTACTACTACTACAACTACTACTTTGTTGTCACTCGGAATCGAGTATCACAATCATCCAGCTATGATACAATGATATGAGTTACTAGGGATGTCACCTTCATTGGTGAGTTTTGAGGTGACTAAAGAGACCGATACGGGACCGGCAGAGTCGTTCACATTCGTTGCACATGTGGAGGGCTACATCTAGTGCGGAAGGGGTGTTGGCAGCATCTTTCCGGCGTTCGCTCTTGTCTGCCCCGGTTTGCAGTCGGGGTAACTCAAAAGTATTGACTCCTCGTGTGGTGCTCCTCCAAGCGTTACGATGTGGGGTAATCGACTCCTAGGTGAGGAGATCGATTTGGCACTTTTTCAGGTTTGTCTTAAGACTATCATTATACCTTTTCAGTTGCCCGCTGGCATTACGTTTACTATTCGTTAGGTGACTGTAAAGTAGATGCTTTGGTAGTCTACTGTCGTCCACGCGGGTAACATGACCAGTCCAGTGTAGTTGTCCATGGATAATGTTAGCCTCGATGTTCCTACAGTTGTTGTCAGCAAGAATACTGGCATTTGTTCTCTTGTCTTCCCAGCAAACACGGAGAATGGAACGTAGACTACGTTGGTGAAAGTTTTCAAGTGCCTTAAGGTGCCTCCTGTAATCCTGTATGTGACCCATGTCTCGCTGCCATAGAGCAGGGTGGGGAGGACCACTGCTCGATATACATGCAACTTTGTAGGTAATTTCAGCTCTCTACAGCTGAAGACACGGTTTCGGAATCTGACAAAGGCTTGAGATGCACATCTGATCCGGTGCTGAATCTCTTCATCGATGTCCGCAGTGGTGGACAGGTGGGAGCCGAGGTACCGAAAGTGGGTAACATTAGAGAGGGTAGTACCGTTAAGCTGGATGGTTGGTGGAGGTGTGTCTGAACCAGGGGCAGGTTGAAAGAGAATCTGACTTTTACGTACAATCACCTCAAGGCTGAAGTGCGCATACGCATCTGCGTAGATGTTCAAGATCTCCTGTACTGTAGGTCGTGTTCAGTGTGAGCAACAAGGGTGAGGTCATCTGCATACTGAAGTTAAGTAATGGAAGCTGCCGACACCTTTGTTCTTGCCTGGAGTCGTCTTATGTTGAAAAGACCCTTCACCCGGTACTCGATGTCCATCCCACCAGTTAAACTGGCACTGGCATTAGTAAGGAAGGCAGCCAAGAAAATGGAAAAGAGAGTTGGTGTCAGTACACACCCTTGTTTAACCTCCGTTTGGATGGGGAAGAACCCAGACTGGGTGCCATTGTGCAGGACACTGCCGTTCATGCCATCGTTGAGTTGCCTCATAATGGCGATGAATTTTGGTGGGCAGCCAAAGCAGCTGAGGGTCCACCAGTGGGCTTCCCTGTTGACCAAGTTGAAGGCCTTGGTTAGGTCGATGAAAGCCATGTACAGGTCACGACGCTGTTCTCTGCACTTTTCCTGTATCTGGCGGGCAGGAAAGATCATGTCAGTGATGCCACTTGATGGTCTCTAAAGCCACATTGAGATTCTGGGGGTAAGCTTTTCATCTCAGGAAGAAGTCTGTTTAGGAGGACTCGGACGATAATCTTGCCAGCTACGGACAGCAGTGAGATCTCGCGATAGTTACCACAGTCTGGCCGGTCTCCCTTGTTCTTATAAATATTGACGATGGAGGCGTCTTTAAGAGCTTGGGAGACTTCCTCCTTTTCCCATATATTCTCCAGGAGAGTGGAGACGGATGGTAAGCAGAGGTCCTCCTGTTTTATTCACCTCGACTGGGATTCCATCAGGTCCTGAGACTTTGTTATTTTTCATCTGTTTGATGGCAGTAGCTACCTCATCCAGGAATGGTGGATAGTTGAGGTGGGTCAGCTCTGGATGCTAAGGGACCTGCTGGGTAGTCAGGACATCTACATCGGTGTTTCGGTTGAGCAATGAATGGTAGTGCTCTTTCCAGCGCTCAAGGAGGCCTTCATCGTCTTTAATTATGGAGTTACCGTCGGATGAGTGGAGCGCACGCACACACACACACACACACACACACGTACGTTCTGCCTCCACCACACATCCGTTTTTCCTAATACCAAAACCTTAAAACAATATTACATTTATAGTCATCCCCCACATCCTCCCCAACACACAGGGTTGGCGTTCACCTGGCCATGTCAATTCCGGGAAGCACTTCTTTCAACCCTCCCCCGCCTAATCCTCTTCCTCTTCCCTATATTCCATTCCTCTGCCTCTTCCTCCCTATTTTCCCTCCCCCCGCTGCCTCCTCTCTATATCCCTTTCCCCGTCTCCTCCTCTCTATCACCCCCCCCCCTCCACAGCTCAGCAATTAACTCCTTCTTCCCTCTCCTCCCTCCGACATCAAAGCCACTTGTTACTTCAATCACCCCCTCACCCTCGGGTTAATAATAACGTCACTTTCCTCGTCACGCTAAACGTTACGTGATTTGCGCCGTTATTCTCCCCTCCTCACCGCCGCCATCACCTTCATTCGTGTCACATATCAATCCGTCACGAACGATGTCACCCAACCCCTCAATCCGTCATCCCCTCGTCACCAACATTACCTCACCTTTCAAACCCTCCCTCAACTTCTGTCAACCAGCACCAACACCCTTATTAAATACAACACACCCACTAACCCCCTCCTCAGCCCGTCACCAACCCCCAAAACCTTCCCCCCATTACCAACACCCCCACACCCTCCTCCCCTCACCCCAGGATATCGAGCGGGTGAGGCAACTTGGCTACACCCCCGTCAACTCCCCCCGTCAACTCCCCGCCATTACCTTAATTGAAACATAATATACCGGTCCTCAGAAAAAGACTCCACACTTTTTTCCAACCTTTTCAAGGGTTGATGGGGAGACTTAATGAAGGAAAAATTCATTCGGGACTTCTGTAAAGAATCTCGGAAGGTGATCCCAGGGCCCCCCGCACCTGTGAGGATTATCAGGAGGTTTTTGGGGTCCTCTTACACCTGTGAGAAATGTTATAGGTGTTCTTAGGATCCCCCACACCTGTGATAATTGTCGTAGGTCTCCTCGGGGAACACATTACCTGTGACAAGTGCCACTTGTATCCCCAGAGTACCCCACACCATTGACAATTGCCATATGTGTTCTCAAGGTCCCTGACACCTGTGAGGATCCCCATACAGACGTCATCAGTTGAAGTAATTACCTAATGTAAGAGGCAGGATGAGGGTGACACTTACCTGACGTGGGCGCCTCCGTCGTGTCGGGCTGGATCTCGATCGACTCCAGAAAACCTGTAAGATAAAAGAAAACATTATTCACACTCCGCTCTTTACTACATTACCTCCTAACAACCACCAACCATCATCACTATCACTGTGCTAAGTAGGCAATATTGTTTACAGTCCAATCACCATTTTTATTCAGCTCCATAGTAAAAAATAGTTATAAATAGCTGTGAGCCGCGTTATCTCCCTAAACCACAACCAGAATAAACTATTAGTCGTAAAGACCAATAAGTTTGAACAAGAATAACCATTACGATAACCGGCCGAGTGGATACACCACTCGCTTCATACCCTAAGGCTCCACTGGTTTCATCCCCCCCCCCCCGTCCACCCTGCAGCTGTGAATGGATACCAAGCTTCACGGCACAGTGCCGCCATGTGTACCAAAGACTTAGTATGCAGTATGCTATATCCGCACTACCTCTAAATTACCATACACTAAACTGACAATATCTAGCATCAAGTAATCATAACATAACCTAACTTAACCACAACCAACCACCATTACAGCTCCCATTCAATCAATAGTGCATTTAAAATCAACCAACATCCACTTCAACGTCTAAACTAACAACCACAACCATATGCAACAGTTAATGACAAAACCTAACCTAACCTAGCCTAGCCTAACCATAACATAACCTAACCTAACCTAACCTCTGACCAACAACCACACAGGCAAGCACAATCAACAATCACCATTAATATGAAAGGGCTTCTGACAATCACCCCACCACCACTCTAAACTCTACAAGAGCTTAATTACCCCCATAAACAGTCTACACAATTCTACTGCCAATAACTACAAACACAACCAATCAACGACAATAAACAACCAATCAAGTGCAATAAACAACCAATCAAGCGCAATAAACCACAGTACGCAACCAATGAAGCACAATAAACCACCAACCAACCACTATGAACCAAACAAGCGCGATAAACCACAGGACAAAACCAACCAATCAACCAACCGACTACAACAAACAACCAATCAAGCGAGATCAACCACCCTATACCAATCAAGCGCAATAAACCACAGGACAAAACCAATCAACCACAACAAACAACAAATCAATCAACTAATCAACATACCAATCAACTCAATCAACTCCCAGTAAACAGCCACCAACCAATTCCTTGAACCAGACGAGTACTGTACATGATTCCCCGTCGCCTCTTACAAAAAAAAAGTTATTGGCTCCCTGGCTCACAACCCTCCCATTACTACAACACTCACACAACAGTTCGAAACCCTCGTCAACAAGCAGGTAACAAGACCACTGGATCCAATTATGGTCTTCTTTTTTTTTTAATCAACTGCATCAGCTAGCTCAATACATGCATTTCTTGATTGATCAGGAGAATTGATTTTGACTTTTTTTTTAACTACTGTACGTCGTCTATATTAATTTTGTCACCTTGCTCACCTCTTGTTTAATAATATAATAATAAAAAAAATAATAATAATATAAAATAAACATAAGTCATAATATAAATTTCGTGATTAAATAAATAAAGCCTAATAATAATAATAATAATAATAAAACAAATAATAACAATATCAACACAACTACTGTTATTAATATTTAGTAATAATAACAAGAAGCACAACACCGAAAACAAAAATAAAACATTACCCCCTAAACAACCCAATTTAACACCTCCCCCCTTCCTTCCTTCACCCTTCCCCACTCCCCTCACCCCTTCCCAACTTCACTCTCCTCCCTTCCCCACAACACCTCCCCGGGCACACACAACAAACTTTAACCAATCGCAGCATCAAGACAAGAGTCAAATACCTACTACTTCTTTCATTTACCCCCCACCTTCCACCCTTCCCCCACCCTTCCACCCACCGTCCTACCATCCAGCACAAAACAGTATTTCAGAATCAGAACGAAGACTATGAATATTCAACATGGCAGCCAACCCAATCAAATGCGTAAAAGGTTATGACACGTTATTATGGAAATCACTTGGGTGGTTTCGGTCTGGGCATATTTTATCGGACCTTCGCGAGTGACTGTTTGTATTTGTGTATATGTTGGGGGGGGTGAGGAGGAGGAGGTGAGGAGAGTGGGGAGTGAAGGAAGGTGGGGGGTGAGAAGGAAGAGGTGGGGAGTGAGGAGAGGTGGGGGTGAGGAGGAGGAGGTGGGGGTGAGGAGGATCATGGGGGGGTGAGGAGGAGGATGTGGGGGTGAGGAGGAGGTGGGGGGGTGAGGGAGGAGGTGGGGGTGAGGAGGAGGAGGTGGGGGTGGGGAGGAGGAGGTGGGGGGTGAGGAGGATGTGGGGGTGAGGAGGAGGATGTGGGGGGGTGGGGAGGAGGAGGAGGTGGGGGGGTGAGGAGGGAGGATGTGGGGGGGGTGGGGAGGTGGGGGGGTGAGGAGGAGGTGGGGGGGTGGGGAGGAGGATGTGGGGTGGGGAGGAGGATGTGTGGGGGGTGGGGAGGAGGATGTGGGGGGGGGGGTGGGGAGGAGGATGTGGGGGGGGTGAGGAGGGAGGTGGGGGTGAGGAGGAGGTGGAGGTGGGAGGAGGTGAGGATGTGGGGTGAGGGGGTTTGAAATTGAAATATTATTACAGGGGGCATGACTGAGCTCATTGGTATTATACGTGTTCCTGTAGTTTCGGTCGACAGGTGAGTCACAGGTGAGTTGGGGAGACGAGGGGGGGGGGAGTCAATGGTTTGATTTGGTAGCGAGTAAATGATGATGTGTCACTTTGCAATTGTCAAATGATATAAACGTGATTAACTGCTGTACAGTTTTTCCACAATATCCAAGACTCAAACGTGGGTAAAATTCTGTGGCGGGCCCCTTGTTTCAGTGTACCTGTGTAATTAAACGCTGTCATATACTGTATTAGTTTGTAGTATGAGAATATTTGTAGCTAAACACTGTACCACTTTGCAGTATCAATACAACACGTGACTAAATAATGCATCAAATTATATCTGTAACACATGTGACTAAATCCAAGTCCAGTTTGTATTAGAAAAGACTACATATCTGACAAAAACGTTGCACCAATTCACCATATCAACACATACCTGACTAAATACTACGGCAATCCTCAGTACCACACACGTCACCACATGCTCCACCACACCACCACAAAATATACAATTCACCCCCTCCCCCCACCCCCCAGCAGATCAATTAAATGCTTCAGCTCATTGGCTTGTACACATACCGCCAATTTTGTCCACCACAATGAAAATAAAACAGGAAATAAACGCAAATAACTTAATCCTATTGAACGTCACAGTTAATTACGTTATACAAACCGCTTGTGAACTGCAGCCCCCCGCCGGCGTTATAAACATGTCAATAACGTAAGGCGACACACACACACACACACACACACACACACACACCAATAAATCACCCCAAACCCTTCTGATAACACAACAATCTGAGTGACACTATCCTAATCACCAACCTGTTCGCCTATCAGAAATCACCAGCACAAAAATGGCCCGTTTCCACTGGCTAATGCATCTGCCAATCAAACCTCCTTCTCGGTTAAATAAATGAAGTGTATCAACCTTATGTAGACACAGAGGGTAATGCCAGCGTTAATTAATACCACCTCTCTTAATTATAAGGTGTATGAGAGGTTAACTAGAATCTATCAGGGACAAAAGTAAATCAATTATCACCAACAACCACAAAGACATTCTACTTAAAATAACCGTTAAACATAATCACAAACGGACTGTGTGTGTGTGTGTGTGTGTGTGTGTGTAAAGTCAGCCAAGGTCGTCACGCTACCAATCACAGGAACGAGGAGGAGGAGGAGGAACGAAGGAGGGTGACATCGGAGCGGAGGGAAGGAGGGATAGGAAAAGGAGGAGGAAGAAGAGTTGGAAGGAGGGAGGGGGAAAGGAAGGAAGGAGAGAGAGAGAGAGGAGGGAGGGAGAGAGGAGGGAGGGAGAGGAGGATGAAGAGGAGATGGAAGGAGGGAAGGGGGAGGAAAGAAAGAAAGAAAGAAAGAAAGAAAGAAAGAAAGAAAGAAAGAAAGAAAGAAAGGAAGGAAGGAAGGAAGGAAGGAAGGAAGGAAGGAAGGAAGGAAGGAAGGAAAGAAAAGAGAGAATGAAGAAAGGAAAGAGAAAGAAAAGAGAAAGAAAGGAAAGAGAGGAAGAAAGGAGAGAGAGGAAGTAAGGAAGGAAGAGAGAGAGAGTGACGTAAGAGAAGGCTATAACCACATCAAAATATATCCATCCCCCAACACAACAGAGCGCGTGGCACCACACAATAGCCACTAACTCGATTAACATGACCAAAACAATATACTGAACGAATGCCCCCCCTTTGACAACACCCGACTCTTTAAATGGGAGCAATATAAAAACTATCGAATCAGCCGCTTTCCTCTCCTTCACAAAGCTGGTTAAACAGTTTTGTGGACGTACGTGTGTGTGTGTGTGTGTGTGTTTAAATACGATACACACGCGCGGTCATACACACATCAATTGTCCTATATACAGTTCAAAACAAAAACATATGTCCGTCAATTTGTATCTAACAACAGAGGCGAACAAAAATAATCGTCTGACACCCAACAATATAATCACCACCCCCAAAAAAGTAAACAAAAGGCAATATTTTATCCACACACACACACACACACACACTCACACACCTCTCAGATCCACAAGTATCAACAGGTGGCGTGACGTTTACTGTACAATGATTCTATACTAATTGCTGTACCTTTGTTAAGTCAGTGTTACCTGTACACGTGTTAAACATTTGTACCGGTTATGTGTAATGATTCTGTATCTGTATATTTATTATATCCATGTTACCTGTACCTGTAATTACTAACACTGATCCACCTGTAATTTGCTAGCCTCTATACCTGTACCGTTGTTAAGTAGCTGTACCTATATCGTTATTCCTATGAGTTAATATGAATTGAAACTATACCTACTGATCGCTGGTGTCCTTACGCTTACACCTAACTAACCCACAAATTAAGGGTGATTCTCCACAAACTAAGGGTACATCCCCCTAAACACCCACAAACTAAGGGTAATTTCCTCCTAAACACCCACAAACTAAGGGTACATCCCCTAAACACCCACAAAACTAAGGGTAATTCCTCCGAAATACCCACAAACTAAGGGTACATCCCCTAAACATCCACAAAACTAAGAAATTTCCCTAAACACCCTGACTAAGGGTACATCCCTAAACACCCAAAAACTAAGAAATTTCCCTAAACACCACAAACTAAGGGACATCCCTAAACACCAAAAACTAAGGAAATTTCCACCTAAACACCCACAAACTAAGGTACATCCCTAAACACCCACAAACCCAGAATTTCCCCTAAACACCCACAAACTAAGGGTACATCCCCTAAACACCCACAAACTAAGGTACATCCCCTAAACATCCACAAACTAGTACATCCCCTAAACATCCACAAACTAAGTAATTTCCCCTAAACACCCACAAACTAAGTACATCCCCTAAACACCCAAACTAAGTACATCCCCTAAACACCCACAAACTAGGGTAATTTCCCCCTAAACACACAAACTAAGGGTACATCCCTAAACACCCACAACTAAGGGTCCCCCTAAACACCCACAAACTAAGTGCATCCCCTAAACACCCACAAACTAAGTTTGTCCCCTAAACACCCACAAACTAAGGGTACATCCCCTAAACACTACAAGCAGGTACATCCCCTAAACACCCACAAACTAAGGTACATCCCTAAACACCCACAAACTAAGGGTACATCCCTACACACCCACAAACTAAGTACATCCCCTAAACACCCACAAACTAAGGGTACATCACACACCCACAAACTAAGGTACATCCCCTAAACACCCACAAACTAAGGTGCATCCCCTAAACACCCACACAAATAAGGGTACATCCCCTAAAACACCCACAAACTAAGGTACATCCCCTACACCCCTAAACTAAGGGGTACATCCCCTAAACACCCACAAACTAAGGGTACATCCCCTAAACACCCACAAACCAAGGGTTACATCCCCTACACACACCCACAAACTAAAGGTACATCCCTAAACACCCACAAACTAAGGGTACATCCCCTAAACACACACAAACTAGGGTACATCCCTACACACCCACAAACTAAGGGTACATCCCTACACACCCACAAACTAAGGTACATCCTAAACACACACAAACTAAGGGTACATCCCCTAAACACACCACAAACTAAGGTACATCCCCTAAACACACACAAACTAAGTACATCCCCTAAACACACAAACTAAGGTGTCCCCTACACCCACAAACTAAGTGTCCCCTAAACACACACAAACTAAGGTACATCCCTAAGCACTCCCACAACTAAGTACATCCCTAAACACACACAAACTAAGGGTATCTAGCCATTTTTCCCTACACACCCACAAACTAGTGCATCCCCTAAACACCCACAAACTAAGGGTACATCCCCTAAACACCCACAAACTAAGGGTACTCCCCTAAACACCCACAAACTAAGGGTAATTTCCCTAAACACCCACAAACTAAGAATTTTGTCCCCTACACACCCCAAACTAAGGTACATCCCCTAAACACACACAAACTAAGGGTACATCCCCCTACACACACCCACAAACTAAGGGTACATCCCCTACACACCCACAAACTAGGGTACATCCCCTAAACACACACAAACTAAGGTACATCCTCACACCCACAAACTAAGGGTACATCCCTACACACACACAAATAAGGGTACATCCCCTAAACACCCTGAAGCAAGGTACATCCCCTAAACACACACAAACTAAGGGTATCCCCTAAACACCCACAACTAAGGGTACATCCCTAAACACACACAAACTAAGTACATCCCCTAAACACCCACAAACTAAGGGTACATCCCCTACACACACCCCAACTAAGGGTACATCCCCTAAACACACACAAACTAGGGTACATCCCCTAAACACCCTAGGCAAGGGTACATCCCTAAACACCCCTGAAGCTAAGGGTACATCCCCTACACACACAAACTAAGGGTACATCCCCCTACACACCCACAAACTAAGGGTACATCCCCTACACACCCCACAAACTAAGGACATCCCCTACACACCCACAAACTAAGGGTACATCCCCCTATACACCCACAAACTAAGTACATCCCCTTAACACCCACAAACTAAGGGTACATCCCTAAACACACACAAACTAAGGGTACATCCCCTACACACACCCACAAACTAAGGTGTCCCCTTAACACCCACAAACTAAGGGCATCCCCAAACACCCACAAACTAAGGGTACATCCCTAAACACACAAACTAAGGTACATCCCCTTAACACCCACAAACTAAGGGTACATCCCCTAAACACACACACACACCACATGGGGCAACCACCGTAAACCACGCCATAAAGATTCTCCCAGCTGATAGCATCCCATGATAAGCTGAGGTTATGGAGTGACCATTGTCTTCCTCCCAGTACTTCCCCTCATCCCCCCCTCACACACACACACACACACACACACACACACACACACACACACACACACACACACACACACACCAGCATCAGCCTCGTCATAAACACACACTTCCATGAGGCTGTAATATATTTTTGGGAATATTGGAACTCCCAGAGCTGGACCTTCTCTTCTAAACTGCATCACTATTAAAAAGCGACTGTGTGTGTGTGTGTGTGTGTGTGAGAGAGAGAGGAAGGGTTAGTGGGTGCCTGCAGTAGTGATTGGAATATAATAATTACAAATTATTACTACTATGATTATTACAAACATCATTATCATTAATAAAAACAAAAAGATTCATTACTACCGTTAATATTATCAGTAAATAAACATAAATCTCAACAGGACAATATCTACAAATATGGCAGAACTTGACATAACTCGGGCAAAAATCCGGACCCACTGCTTCCCCGCAAACGGATTCCTCAGGCAACCACCACACAAGACTCGCCGCCTCTCCACCATTAATTTTTATAAGCCCTCGTCTTTCTGGACATCAAAGGGCATTACGTCCCATTCCAAAATAAAGACATAATTTTCAGATAACGTCAGGCCAGATTTAATTTGAAAACAGTTTAAAGGTGTGAACATCGAAGTGAGAATATTAAACCCAATATTCACGAACTCTCTACACGAGACATGGAGTCCTGTTATTACACCCTATCATCATTATTGTCATAGCTATATCATCGTACCAATAACACTTACCTGGATGAAAATCACTTACGTTACCCAATAAATATATCACACGAGGAGGATTAGTTGTAACTGATCTGGCCAACTACTACCTAGAACACTTTACATTTACGAGTTTAATCTGCCAAACTTGTAAACAAATCACAATTACAGGATTTGGTTGTCTCCAATATTGACAATTAATCTACCAAAGTCATAAACCACATCACAGTTACGCATTTTAGCTTTATCAAACAGTCACAATTAACCAACCAGACGTCACCTCTTGATCATGGTCGACGCAGGTGAATAAAAAGTGTCAGGTGGTCATATATTTTTATTTTCATCCATAGACACAGAAGCTTAACACAACGACAACACAACACAACACAACACAACACAACACAACACAATAATAACCTACAACAACCCGGAATAGGCCAGTTAAATTTCTTTTTAAAATTATCGTGGACCCAACGGATTCTCTTATTGCACCTTTATATCAGATGTGGGGGAGGGGGAGAGAGGAGGAGGAGGAGAAGGAGGGAGGAGGAGAAGGAGGAGGAGGAGGAGGAGAAGGAGGAGGAGAAAGGAGGGAGGAGGAGGAGGAGGGAAAGGAGGGAGGAGGGAAGGAGGAGGAGAAGGAAGGAGGGAGGAGAAGGAGAGGAGAGAGGGAAGAGAGATATGCAAGGGAGAAGAGCACAGAAGGAAGAAGAAGCATGATGCGAGGGAAGACGAGAAGAAGATTAAATGTTGAGAGGGAAGACGGGAGGGAGCAGAAGGCAGAACAGGACACACCAGCTGCTTCCTGGTCTGGATAAACGGAGCGAGAGAAGGAAGGAAGGAAGGAAGGAAGGAAGGAAGGAAGGAAGGAAGGAAGGAAGATAAGGTAATGACAGATATAAAGAAAATAGAGGATGGGGTGGGTTAGAAATGAACAATGCAGGAAGGAAAGGAATGGAGGGAAAGAACAGAGGCAAGTGAATGGTGTGAAGGAGGAAAGATAAAGGAAGAGACGGAAAGGAAAGATGGAGGAGGAATGAAGAGGAAGAGGAGGAGGAAGGACGGACTGACAGAAGAAAAATGATGGAAGAAAATGGACGAAAGGCAAAGGATAGATGAGGAGGAGGAAGGAAAAGACGAGGAAGGATGGAAGAGGAAGAAAGATGAAGGATGAAAAAAGGAAGAGGGAAAATGAAGGAAGGGATGGGAAAATAGAGAGGGATGATAAACTTGGGAGACCAGAGAATATCTATGATGAATATATGAATAATGGAAAATGTGGGTTAGAAATACAGGGAAGAGAGGGAAGGAAGGATAAATGTAGGTAGGAACTGATGGAGACCGGAGAATGGAGAGAGAGAGGAGACAAGGAGGTGGTGGAATAGGAGTAAAAGATGTGGGATAAGGAGTTAAACAGGAGGAAGAGAAAGTAGAGATAAAATGAGGAACAGAAGAAGGAAGAGCAGATAAAGTGAGGAAGAGAAAAAGACAGAATAAATGAAGAACAGGAAGAGTAGACGAAGTAAAAGAATGAAAAAGACACGAAGAGAACACAAAAGCACAAAGGAAAATGATAGACAAGAGAGACCATCCAGACCCTACCTTACTTACTACCTACAACATGTAACTACCTTGCCACCTACACCATTAACGTACTTACATTGTGACTACCATGTACTGTACCCACCACCATCCACCCACTACCTACAGACCCACCATCCCTACCCTACCACCATCACCCACCTTACCCGGGACCTACACCATCCACCCCTACCTTACCTACCTACCTACACCATCCACCTACATACCCACCTACACCATCCACACCACCCCTAGCACCCTACCATCCACCCCTACCTTACCTACCTACCTACACCATCCACCCCTACCTTACCTAGCGACCCACACCATCCACCCCTACCTTACCTACCTACACACCATCCACCTACCTTACCCACCTACACCATCACCCTACCTTACCTGGGACCCATCCCCACCCCTACCTTACCTACCTACCTACACCATCCACCCCTACCTTACCCTACCGACCTACCATCCACCCTACTACCTACCTACCTACACCACCCCTACATACCCACCTACACCATCCAACCCTACCTTACCTACCTACCTACACCATCCACCCCTACCTTACCTGCCGACCAACACCATCCACCCCTACCTTGCCTACACCATCCACCCCTGCCCCTACACCATCCACCCTACCTTACCTGCCTGCCTACACCATCCACCCTACCTTACCCTACCTACCCACACCATCACCCTACCTTGCCCTGCCTACCTACACCATCCACCCTACCTTACCTACCTACCTACACCATCCAATCCTACCTTACCTAGCGACCTACACCATCCAACCTACCTTACCTACCTACCTACCATCCACCCCTACCTTCCTACCTACCATCCACCCTACCTTACCTACCTACCTACACCATCCACCTACCTTGCCTACCTGCCTACACCATCACCCCTACCTACCTACCTACACCATCCACCCTACCTTACCTGCCTACCTACACCATCCACCCTACCTACCTACATCCACCTACCTTACCTACCTACCATCCACCCTACCTTCCCAAACCCACCATCCACCCTACCTTACCTACCTACCTACACCATCCACCCGACCTTACCAAACCTACAATCCACCCTACCTTACACCATCCAACCTACCTTGCCTACCTACCTACCATCCACCCTACCTTACCTACCCTACCTACACCATCCTACCTTACCCACCTACACCATCCACCCTGCCCACCTGCATACACCATCCACCCTACCTTGCCCACCTACCTACACCATCCACCCGACCTTACCGACCTACACCATCCACCCTACATGCTTACCATCCACCCTACCTACACCATCCACCTGACCTTACCAACCTACACCATCCACTTTACCTTACCTACACCATCCACTCTACCTTACCTACACCATCCACCCTACCTTACCTACCTTACCTACACCATCCACTCTACCTTACCTACACCATCCACCCTACCTTACCTACACCATCCACACTGCGGTCAGGAAACTTTACCTGTCAAAAAAAAAAAAATTTGACTTAAAACTACAAACCGGGGGAAACTTTCTCGTAAATGAAGTAATTATACCGGAGGAGAAAAAAAAATAATAAAATAAAAAAGTTTCAAAAGTTTTTATTCCCAGAGTTTGGTTGTATAAAAAAAATATTAGGACGGTTAGAATAAAAAAGTCTTCATTTATAATTAAGGATAAACTTGAGAACAAATGATTGGTCTGAATAATGAAGGCTGGTGAGGTGGTGAGCTGGGAATGATGATTAGCTGGTGAGATGGTGAGCTGGGAACGATAGGTGGTGAGAACGTGAGCTGTGAATGATAGCTAGAAAGAACATGAGCTGGGAATGATGATAGCTAGGAAGAACGTGAGCTAAGAATGATGATAGCTGATGAGAACGTGAGCTGGGAATGATGATAGCTGATGAGAACGTGAGCTGGGAATGGTGATAGATTGGAAGAACGTGAGTTGGAAATGATCGCTAGGAAAAATGTGAGCTGGGTATGACGATAGCTGGTGAAAACGTAACACACGAATAACGGAAAGAAAGAGAGAGAGAGAGAGAGAGAGAGAGAGAGAGAGAGAGAGAGAGAGAGAGAGACTAGTGTTATCAACATATGAAAAGACTAGAGACGGACAGACAGACAGACAAATCGTCACACAATCCGTACCAAGAGAGAAAATACACACACACACACACACACACACACACACACAGTCTCCAGCCTTCATGGGGTGAGGACGTACTATACTCGGCGCTGTCCCGCTAAGGCGCCCGTGGTCTTTTAGACCAAGGAGATAGCTGCCAGCCTGGTCTGTCGGGCCTTCCCCACCAAGAGTTATCAACATCCTCCCACCAACAATCTAGTGCAGAGATTGACGATCAACCCACAACTGATATACAAAAGAGACAATTTCAACTCGAAAGAAGAAACAACTGTTAGAGAGTGGCAATCAGAGTTCAGCTCAATGGTGAGCTGACGAGGACCTCACACACCCAGGGCCGCCGTACACCCACCACCACCACCACCTCACACACCCAGGGCCGCCGTACACCCACCACCACTAACCTGCACACCCACCACCACCACCTCACACACCATGGGCCGCCGTACACCCACCACCACCAACACGGGATAAGAAGCCAAGAAAGACTCCAAAGAACATCATGAGAGAAATGAGGACTCCGTACTCCACCCAGGTGAGGAACTATGAATTCGTAACTACATCACATGAGGAACAAGTATCATCTCCAACACCCTGTATAAGCTGAAGGACCTACCAGGACCACGTGGTGGATGTGCAAAACATCTACAATTGTAGTGAGGGAGCGGCCCTTAGCACCTACAGCGATCCAAACCCTGGGAAGGACTTTGTTGGCGCCGACATCAGGTCACAAGATTGTTTACAAGACCAGCGCCCACAGTACAGATCTATGTTTCTTATCTTTTTGTACTGAAAGCTTTTGTTAATCAGGTGACCAACTCCCCAATTTCACTATATGTAACTTACCATCTCTGTTTATTGTATATTTTCAGCCTTGTGGCGGCCAGGTTATCTTAATAAAACGTTAATAATAATAATAATAATAATAATAATAATAATAATAATTGTTATTATTAATATTATAATTACATCCAAACATGTCGCACGCACGGACGGACGCTGGGAAGCAGCCTGCAGCCACGAAGAAAACGGACAACCACCAGTCCATAACACTGTCCTTGTTCTGCCTGAAGACTCTAAATAGAAGACACTGCACAAACTTCAGTGGCCAGTAAGAAAGGAACCCATTTAGAAGAAGAAGAAGAAGAAGAAGAAGAAGAAGAAGAAGAAGAAGAAGAAGAAGAAGAAGAAGAAGAAGAAGAAGAAGAAGAAGAAGAAGAAGAAGAAAGAAGAAAGAAAAGAAGAAGAAGAAGAAGAAGAAGAAGAAGAAGAAGAAGAAGAAGAAGAAGAAGAAGAAAGAAAAGAAGAAGAAGAAGAAGAAGAAGAAGAAGAAGAAAAGAAGAAGAAGAAGAAAAGAAGAAGAAGAAGAAGAAGAAGAAAGAAAAGAAGAAGAAGAAAGAAGAAGAAAAGAAGAAGAAGAAGAAGAAGAAGAAGAAGAAGAAGAAGAAGAAGAAGAAGAAGAAGAAGAAGAAGAAGAAGAAGAAGAAGAAGAAGAAGAAGAAGAAGAAGAAGAAGAAGAAGTGGACGAGGGAAAAAGTTTTCTCTCCTCGGATAATGTTTTAAAAGGAGTTAACAGGAAATGACAGAATTTTTCACTCAAAAGGATGATGAGAAATGAGAGAACTTTCCACGTATAACGGAAGAGGAGAGAGAGGGAGAGATGAGATAACTTTCGCTGAGAGAAAAGAAGAACATTGCTCGCGTCTCTCTGGGAACTAGCAGCGGCACACATGAGTTCAAACCCGAAGCTTGATTATTATTATTAACACGTCACTATGTTATATTTATGTTCGTCTTTTATAAATCGCTATTTTGTCCCTTATATATTTTTTATTTTTTCATTTTCGTCTACCAAAAAATGCTAATATATGTCTCAATTATAATTATTTTTTATTTGGGTTGTAAATCGCTTGACAATATGGGTTATATAAGTGGCCTGAATCGTCTACCCCGACCTGAACTAACCTAACACTACCTAACTCAGACCTAACTTAATCTTCGCTAGCCTGTAATAACCTAACACACTAACCTAGCCTCACCCACCTTTGTCTTCTGAACCTAACATTGCCTACTCTAGTCTGAGCTAATTTTCTCTAGTCAATAATTATTCAGCATTGTCTAACCTAACCTAACCTAACCTAACCTACCCTAACCTAACCTACAGTAAACTCACCCAACCTTTTAAAACTAATCTAACCTTTTTTCTAGACCTTAATTAACATTACTTTTTACAGCTTATTCCAACGTAATCTAACTTAAACTAGGGATGGATGGGTGGGTGGGTGGGTGGGTGGGTGGGTGGGTAAGTGGTGGAGGGTGGCGGGCGGGCGCAGTAGTGTGTTTGAGGTGATACACGCCGCCTGTTGCTCCCCACAAGCTTCGGACTACTCCCATCACACACAATCATCATCGTGCTCTTCAGCCCCTGCCTCCTGCTGGTGGGGGGAGGGGCATTGGGGAGGAGGGTGAAGAAGGAACCTGGGGGAGGAGGGTGAAGAAGGACCTGGGGAGGAGGGTGAAGAAGGGACCTGGGGAGGAGGCTGAAGAAGGGACCTGGGGGAGGAGGAACTGAAGAAGGGACCTTGGGGAGGAGGTGAAGAAGGAACCTGGGGAGGAGGCTGAAGAAGGAAGAGGGAAGTTAAGGGAAGGACCAAAGAGGAACACTGGGGCTTAGGGGCGGTTAGGGAAGAAACTAGGGAGAACTAGGAGACACATGGGTGGCTAGGGGAAGGACTAAGAGAAACTAAGGGAAACTAAGGGAAGGGCCAGAGGGTACTAAGGGGAGGCTAAGGGAAGGACCAGAGGGCACTAAGGGAAACTAGGGGAAGGGCCAGGAAGGAACAAGGAGAAGGACCGGGGGAATGAACTACGGGGAACTAGGAGACCCCGCAGAGTTTAAATAAAGGTCCAGGGGTGACAAAGAGAAGGATGGGGGGGGGGGGTGAGGGAGAGAGAGGGGTGAGGGAGGAGGGAGGGGAGGGAGGAGGAGGAGGGAGGAGGGAGGAGGGAGGAGGGATGGAAAGCAATATGTAGTTTGAGACCCCAGCTGAGTGCAACACAAACACCTCCACGCACCGCACACGCATATCACCCCCTCCCCCCAGTAGCACCCTCCCCTTCAGCGGCACCCCCAGGCAACTCAGGTGATCACTATGCACGCTGTCTGTGAGTTAATCCAGGGTAGAAAGTTCTCTGTCAGGGTGTCTGTTGACTGACCCACAGGAGAGTCAGTTAAAAGGTCTGTTAGATCATCCAGGAAAGTCAAGTCAAGCTGTCAGTTAGCGGACCCAGGCGAGTCAGTCAAACCGTATAGTCAGATGATCCACAGGATAAGCAGCCAATCAATACTAATACTACTACTACTACTACTACTACTACTACTACTACTACTACTAATAATAATAATAATAATAATAATAATAATAATAATAATAATGATAATAAAACCGAAAATAATAAAAATAACAATACCTAATAATAATAATAATAATAAAAAAATAACAACAACTTCAATAAAATTCCCAACAGGTAAAAAATAAAATAAAAATAAACCTAAACCTGGATAAAACAAACCTACAGAATGTTCACTGGTTCACCCTGGATACGTCCTGCCATAATCCCGCTAACAAACACGGCGGCTAAACCAGACGTACACGGCAGCAACTACTACCCCCCCCCGTGTACATACACACTGTGGGCCTAAAAATAATAATGTTACTGGTAAAATATCAACATCATTCTCTACAAAAGCTCAACATCACAAGAACTACACAAATTAATACAAGACCCTACAAAATGTATATATATCACACCTACAAAACCTCTCCAATACCAGATACAAAACCTCTCTATACCACACCTACAAAACCTCAATACCACACCTACAAAACCTCTCCAATACCACGCCTACAAAACCTCGTCAATACCACACCTACAAAACCTCTCCAATACCACGCCTACAAAACCTCGTCAATACCACACCTACAAAACCTCTCTATACCACACCTACAAAACCTCTCCAATACCACGCCTACAAAACCTCGTCAATACCACACCTACAAAACCTCTCCAATACCACGCCTACAAAACCTCGTCAATACCACACCTACAAAACCTCTCCAATACCACGCCTACAAAACCTCATCAATACCAGCTAAAACATCCTATATCACACCTACAAACCTCATACCACACCTGCAAAACTCAAATCGTACCACCTAAAACCTCTGCAATAAACAAAACCTCATCAATGCCACAACTACAAAACCTCATCAATACCACACCTCAAAACCTCTCATACCACACCTACAAAACCTCTCCAATACCACCTACAAAACCTCTCCATACCACCTAAAACCTCTCAATACCACCTACAAAACCTCCAATACCACACCTACAAAACCTCTCAATACCACCTACAAAACCTCCCAATACCACACCTAAAACCTCTCCAATATACCTACAAACCTCTCCCATACCACACCTACAAAACCTCTCCAATACACCACAAAACCTCTCCAATACCAGCTACAAAACATCCCTATATCACCTACAAAACCTCAATGCCACACCTATAAAACCTCTCCAATACCACACCTATAAAACCTCTCCAAACCTCACCTACAAAACCTCGTCAATTACCACACCTACAAAACCTCAATACCACACCTACAAAACCTCTCAATACCACACCTACAAAACCTCTCCAATACCACACCTACAAAACCTCTCAATACCACACCTAAAAACCTCTCAATACACACACTAAAACTCTCCAATACCACCTACAAAACCTCTCAATACCACACCTACAAAACCTCTCCATACCACCTAAAACCTCTCAATACCAGCTACAAAACATCCTATATCACACCTACAAAACCTCAATACCACACCTATAAAACCTCTCCAATGCCACACCTATAAAACCTCTCCAATACACCTACAAAACCTCGTCAATACCTACAAAACCTCAATACCACACCTACAAAACCTCTCCAATACCACGCCTACAAAACCTCGTCAATACCACACCTACAAAACCTCTCAATACTACACCTACAAAACCTCAATACCACCTATAAAACCTTTCAATACCACAAAAACCTCAACACCACCTAAACCTCTCCAATACCAAAACCTCTCCAATACCACACCTACAAAACCTCTCCAATACCGCTACAAAACGTCTATATCACACCTACAAAACCTAAATACCACCTACAAAACTTAGTCAATACCACACCTGCAAAACCTCTGCAATGCCAAACCTACAAAACCTCATCAATACCACAACTACAAAACCTCATCAATACCACACCTACAAAACGCTCTGCCATTCCCACCTCTCCCAATACCACCTAAAAACCTCTCCATACCACCTATAAAACCTTTCCAATACCACACCCACAAAACCTCCAACACCACTACAAAACCTCTCCAATACCACACCTACAAAACCTCTCCAATACCACACCTAAAACCTCTCCAATGCCAGTACAAAACGTCCTATATCACCTACAAAACCTCAATACACACCTACAAAACTTAGTCAATACACACCTACAAAACCTCTGCAATACCAAACCTACAAAACCTCATCAATACCACAACTACAAACCTCATCAATACCACACCTACAAAACCTCTCAATACCACACCTACAAAACCTCTCCATACCACCTACAAAACCTCTCCAATACCACACCTACAAAACCTCCTCATCACCTAAAAACCTCTCCAATACCACCTACAAAACCTCTCCAATACCACCTGCAAAACCTCTCATACCACCTACAAAACCTCTCAATACCACCTACAAAACCTCTCCCAGTACCGCACCTACAAAACCTCCAATACCACACCTACAAAACCTCTCCAATACCACACCTACAAAACCTCTCCAATACCAGCTACAAAACATCCTATATCACCTACAAAACCTCAATACCACACCTATAAAACCTCTCCAATACCACACCTATAAAACCTCTCCAATACCACACCTACAAAACCTCGTCAATACCACACCTACAAAACCTCAATACCACCTACAAAACCTCGTCAATACAAACCTCTCCAATCGCCTACAAAACCTCTCCAATACCACCTACAAAACCTCGTCAATACCACACCTACAAAACCTCTCCAATACCACGCCTACAAAACCTCATCAATACCCAGAGCTACAAAAGACCTACACCATAGAGAAAAGAAAAAAAGACATTATAAAAACGAAAAATGGAAAAACAATATCGGGTTTATTTGGATAAGAATCTGGTTAGGTGAGTGGAATAGGTCTTATGGCAGACTGGTTCCTACCCCTGGATACCCACTCCCTACTTCCTAGATACCCACTCCGTACCTCTAGTTACCCTACCCCTAGATACCCACTCCCTACTTCCTGAATACCCCTCCCTACTTCTAGATACCCACTCCCTACTTCCTAGATACCCACTCCGCATTAGTTACCTACTGGATACCACTCCGCACCTCTAGTTACCCCCTCCCTACTTCCCTGCCCACTCCCTACTTCTAGATACCCACTCCGTACCTCTAGTTACCCCACCCCTACCCCTTAGATACCCTCCCCTGCTTCCTAGACCTCCTCGATCCACTCCTACTTCCTAGAAACCACTCTACTTCCTAGATACCCTCCCTTCCTAGATACCCACTCCCTACTTCCTAGAAACCCACCCCTACTTCCTGAAACCCACTCCCCTCTCCTAGATACCCATTCCCTACTTCCTAGATACCCACCCCTACTTCCTAGAAACCCACTCCCTACTTCCTGGAAACCCACTCCCACTTCCTAGATACCCACTCCTCACTTCCTAGATACCCACTCCGTACCTCTAGTTACCCCACCCTACCCCCTAGATACCCACCCTACTCCTAGATACCCACTCCCCTCTAGTTACCCACCCCCCTAGATACCCTCACTTCCTGATACCCCCTCCTCTAGTTCCCCACCCCCCCATACCCACCTCACTTCCTAGATACACCACCTGCACCTCTAGTTACCCCACCCTACTCCCCCAGATAACCAATTTGTTATCCCTAGATACCCACCCTCCTGCCCCCAAATACCCACTTCTGGCTACCCTCCCCCGCCATACCCACTCTATCTCCCAGGCACCCACCAGGTAACAATAGTGTGTCGTCTTCCTGGGTGAGTGTTGTATCTCATCAAGGAGGATTCTGCAACAGAAGCGGCCCGATCTTCCCTGGGCTTTTTGTCTACCTTCCTTCCCTTCCTTCCTTCCTTCCTTCCCTCCTCCTCCTCCTTCCTTCCTCCTCCCTCCTTCCTTCCTTCCTTCCTTCCTTCCTTCCTTCCTTCCTTCCTTCCTTCCTTCCTTCCTTCCTTCCTTCCTTCCTTCCTTCCTCCTTCCTTCCTATCTCATATTCTCCACCTCCATCTCCTCCTTAAGCCAATCTCTGACGTGAACCCAAACGAGCTTAATTCCAGACCAATCCGGAAATATATTAAGGTCAGTAGCGCACATCTGTTAATACGTATACCAGGGAAAGGGTCCAGGGAAAGGGTCCAGGGAGAGGGTTCAGGGAGAGGGTTCAGGGAGAAGGTTCAGGGAGAAGGGTCCAGGGAGAAGGTCCAGAGAGGAGTCCAGAGAGAGGGTCCAGGGAGAGGGTCCAGGGAGAGGGGTCCAGGGAGAGGGGTCCAGGAGAGGGTTCAGGAGAAGGGTCCAGAGAGGGTCCAGAGAGAGGGTTCAGGAGAGGGTCCAGGGAGAGGGTTCAGGGAGAGGGGTCCAGGGAGAGGATCCAGCCAGCTGATGACATCTTCTGTAGGACCCCACACAGTAGCCTATAAAAGTGCCACGTCCTGGTGTGCACTCGCCTCACCAGCTGACACCTTCCATAGATAGGAACAACTGAATCATAACAAACAATATCTTGACCTGATCTGACCTGACCTATCTGCATACCTGGTCCAAGTTCAGGTAAGGGCAGGTATATCCATGTATCCATTTGTTGTTGTTACTGCCAGGTGGATGTATAGGTTGTGGATGTTCAGTCATAATAATAATAATAATAATAATAATAATAATAATAATAATAATAATAATAAAACCAGAAAATACCAATAAAAACAAAGACACTAAACCTATTATATAATCTACAATATATACCATAAAATAAATAAACAACTAATGCATATATCAACCCCCAGATCCCACCCCACCAAATAAATAAATAAATAAACTTAAAAAAAAATATCTCTTAAAAAAACAGGTTGGTACACTGTATAAGCCAGAGACAAAAAAAAAATAGAGGATTGGCTGGTATCGGCAGAATTCCCCCGGAGTGAGCCAGGGCGGGCGAGGGAACTATCAGTGACTCGGCACAGTGAAAAGTACGGGAAAAGTGGTGGACGTTGTGGGGTGGAAAAACACGCCATTCATTAGTGGGTATCTGGTGGACACACACACACACACACACACACACACACACACACACACACACACACACACACACACACACACACACACACACACACACACACACACACACCCCATCCTTTCCTCGCGCTGTAGCCACACTGTGCGGAGATCACAACACACACTACAACTAAGGTTAAAATAATAAAAAGATAAACCGTAGGACCAGTCAGGTGATGAAATACCATAATGTTTACTAGAGGTTTAACCCCTTGAGTACGATCCCAACCCCCTAAGGACAACAGTGAGAGGTTAAGGCTGGCACTAGACAAATTAGGAAGGAGGAACTTGGCACTATACTGTACACACTCTGTTCAATAGCTTTAAGTGGGGATCTGCAGTAGAGAGACAAACAAGGGGCATAAGATCCCAACTGGAGTAAAATAAAAGAAATAAAACAAGTCCTTCTAATTAAACTCCCCTAAAAAAGTTATAAAAGATAAGAGAAGAATATGTGTTTATTATCTCAGGTAATCGTACGTACTTAATTAAGGGGATTTTGAACTAGAGAACACAATGCCAACTATGAGGAGCCTATAAGAGCGAGAAGGTATTCAGAGTTCACGATCTATTGATAATCATGAATGGAATATATAAGACATTTACTTTCATACCCTAAAAATGCACCACCAGGAAGAGGGTTCCTTGATATCCTTCTTCATTGTTATGGTAATACGGTCACGATCAGAAGGGGAAGGTATGTCACGATCAGAAGGGGAAGGTACGGTCACGATCAGAAGGGGAAGGTACGGTCACGATCAGAAGGGGAAGGTATGTCAGTAATAAACGTGGCTTCATCTGCATAAACAAAAACAAAAGAGAGCTCAGTGCTATAAGGTTGGATTACATATTACACGAATATCAAATAACAGTGGACCCAGTACACTGCCTTGTGGTACGGTACAACGGAGACTACATAGACAAAATCACAATAACAAACATCAACAGCAATTCTTTGGGTCTCATTCGTTAAAAAAAAACTCAATTTAACCAGACAAAATAGAACCATCCAATACCTATCAGATTCTAATTAAAAAGAACCAAAGGTAGATTACCCAAACACAGGTGGCCCTAAACTCAAGCTAGATGACCCACCCGACATTCCTGACCAGATTCCAGCGCCGCCTGAAGAACTTGTGTGTGATAATGTACTTGAAAAGGAGCATCGCGTGTACCAACGCCCCTACGGAAAGGCAAAACTGAGTACTTGGGTGTAAAAATTGCAGCGCTGGACGGGGTGAAGTGATTGCAGGATGAAGTGATTGCAGGATGAAGTGAGAGGGTGATGTGATTGCAGGATGAAGTGATTGCAGGATGAAGTGAGAGGGTGATGTGATTGCAGGATGAAGTGAGAGGGTGATGTGATTGCAGGATGAAGTGAGAGGGTGATGTGATTGCAGGATGAAGTGAGAGGGTGATGTGATTGCAGGATGAAGTGAGAGGGTGAAGTGATTGCAGGATGAAGTGAGAGGGTGAAGTGATCGCAGGATGAAGATGAAAAGAACGAAAGGTGAATCGATCTTAAGGTGATATAATCTTAAGAGTGAAAGTGACATTTAAGGTGAACGGATGACCAACACAAGACAATATGTGTGTGTGTGCATATGTGTGTGTGTGTGTGTGTGTGTGCGTGTGTGTGTGTGTGTGTGAACAGGGAGGGATAGATTACATTTGCATCTCTCAGCCCCACTGCACCTGAGAGAATATACAGTATATATACACAAGAAACTCACTACCATACACTACTATACATTAACATACACTGTAATGTATAAGTGTATCGCGTGTGGTGTATATTCCTCGATAATAAACTAAACATAAAAGTGTTTGGTAGATATGAAGAATAGCCTGTGTGGTATATATACAGATCTTATATATGAAGAAAAATACATAAATGTTGATTGAAGTTTGAAATCATAGTTATTTTCTAAAATGCGAAATTGGTTTGTCTGCTCTTCAGTCTAAAAACTGAGCAAACAAATTAACGTCTATGACACTTGGCCTTAACTTTTTAAATTAAATTATCGTCTCAAAATACGTTTTCGTCACGAGAGAGAGAGAGAGAGAGAGAGAGAGAGAGAGAGAGAGAGAGATATACACACACACACATACACACACACACACACTCTACGGACTGTCACTTTCTTGCTCACTTGGTTCCGCAGCTCTGCATACTGATTGGAGTGTAGCAGTGGCCGCTCCCCACCTCCTTCCCCAACATTCTCTCCTCCTCCTCCTCCTACGTGATTGTTCCTGCTTCTTACTCTCACATGTGTGTGTGTGTGTGTGTGTGTGTGTGTGTGTGTGTGTGTGTGTGTGTGTGTGTGTCTGTGTAGGTAGGTCTGTGTGTGTGTCTGTGTGTGTGTGTGTGTGTGTGTGTGTGTGTGTGTGTGCGCGGTGTGTGTGTGTGTGTCACTTTAAGCTCCTGTTCAGGGCTGTGTGCTGGCATTACAGAATCGTATCCTCATGTTTACTGTCGTGTTGTTCTTGTTCGTTCAGGTCTTGTCCCGGCCATTATACAGCAGCCAGCACCAACACCGTCTTTATACACACACACACACACACACACACACACACACACACACACACACACACACACACACACACACACCATATACATACAAATTTACTTCTATACATACTTAAATATCTATACATCTACACTACAGAGCCACTCAAAAACACATACATATACAGCCTTCCTTCCATACTCACACGCACAGAGAGCACATACTTACTACCCTCACATACATACATACATACATATATACATACATACATACATACAAACAGGCACACACACAAACTCACCATTCACCTCACAGACTGTGGGTCCATGTTGAAATTAATGGACCATTCACAGCTTAAGATTCACTACACCATCCCACCACCATCATCCTGTGCACCGCATACATGACGTCACGCCTTCACTACAATGACGTCACGCCTTTACAAATTGTCTTGTTTTGCGAGGCAGGGGGAGTGACGTCATCGATTAGCGTTCGTTCAGTACAGTAAATGAACCAAATTTTTCCTTGTTTTTTTTTTATCAACCAGAGTACACCGTGACGTCATCAACACCGACCCATGTTTAGCTATCTGATCCCGACCATCGTGTGGCGAAGCTTCGAAATAGATGAAACGAACCATTTTTCCATTACCTTTATTACGATCGTTGTTGTTCGTATTGCTATTTTATTATTATTATTACTATTATCATCATCATCATTAATTTAACTATTAATAATTACCATTATTATTTAATCCAGGCCTACGACTCCACCAGCCTTTACCCTGGTCATCCACCCATAGTATCCAACCACAAACTCTCACTACCTTTACAACACTATATATATTTTTTTTTTCTATTTTCATTTCTGGTTCATACGATAACATTCCAACCTTTTTTTTTTAGTGTACATACGTATATCTGTATATGTGTTTGTATATACTGTATGTATGTATGTGTAAAAAAAATGTTGGAATTTGGGATTCTATTTCTGTTATGGGGTAGAGAATGAAACCAAATCACTATATTGTCAACATGAAAATAAATACTATTGATATAAAAAAAACGGCGCTTGATATAAGAAACGCTGATAAAAATACTACCGATAAAAAATTTAATAAGAGAACAATATTATCAAGAATTAGTTAGTGTGTGTGTGTGTGTGTGTGTGTGTGTGTGTGTGTGTGTGTGTGTGTGTGTGTGACCTACCACTTAGAAACGTATAAAATTTCACTTTTTTATTAATAGTCTCAAGTTCTGTTTTTTTATTTGTTGTTGTTTTTATTTTCACGTTTTTGTGTTTTTTGTAATAATCTTCGCAACAACATATGATAACAATTATTTTTAAATCTCCCTGGGAATGTTTTATTTGGGGCTACGGAATTTTTGTCTGAAGTTAAAACATTACTATTATTAAAGTAATCTAATTTATATACTTAATATCATCATTTTCATTATTATTATCATTATTAGTAGTAGTAGTATTATTATTATCCCCAAATTATTAATCATATTCACAATACAAATTATTATTTTTAGAATTACTAATACACCTGACTTTAAATTGATAGTTCATACACACAGGGACGCACACGAGCACACAAAAACAATTTCACACCAAGTGTCAAGTTAATCCAGCTATGTGTGAGTGTGTGTGTGTGTGTGTGTGACTGTATGCGATGTAAACATATATTTGTATGTATGTATGTATGTATGTATGTAAAGGCATCACGGATATAACTATGCACACACACTATGTATTTACGCATGTATGTGAAAAGACACCTGTGTATAAACATGCGTCCACAGTACTGCCAACCTCAAGGCGACATGCGGTGTGAGGAAGACCTCCCCCCTCCCCCCCCACACACCCACTATATCATACTCAATCCCTTATACATACACACACACACATACACACATCAAAACATACACACACACACACAGACAGACAGACATGCATATGTATAGTGCGGGAAATCAGATGAGAGATCTCGCCCAGTGACCAGCATCAAAGAGAGACAGTCATGACTCACTTACACGACCAAGAAAAACTCGTCCATGGGGGGGGGGGCAGGAGGGGCACGTCTGACCAACACACACTGAAGAAACGCTGAAAGTTTGAAATAGAAACAGAAGGAAAGGAAAACAAGATGGAGACTTGGGAATATGGAAGGAAGAGAGAGGAGGAGGAGGAGGAAGGAGTAAAGGGAAGTTGAATTAAAATGGAAGGAGAGAATAACTCGGGAAACGGAACAAGGAAGAAAAGTGAAGAGATCAAACCACACACACACACACACACACACAAAGAAACAAGGAGGAATAATGCAGGAGCAAGTTCAAGGGAAGCACTTTCAGCAGGATAAATTAAGGAGAGAAAGAGAAATAAGGTAAGGAGAAGAGAGAGAAGACCGAACGATGTGGATAACTGCATTGTGAAGAGAGAAAGAGAGAGAGAGAGAGAGAGATCGTCAATTTGTATATATAAATAATCTCTGTCTCTTTAAACGTCACCTTTTACCTCCGTATATAAATATAAATACACATACACACACAAAACACACACCGACACACACACACACACACACACACACAAACACACACAACACACTCTAAACACACACACAAAACACACACAACCACACACAATCTCTCTCTCTTCTCTCTCTCTCTCTCTCTCTCTCTCTCTCTCTCTCTCTCTCTCGTGTGTGTGTGTGGTCGCAGTGGGAAGAAAAGTTTAAGTAGAACCAAATGATTATTGACTGCCCACGATTCGTCATCTTCCTCCGCGTAAGGAAGAAAAAAAATCGGTGCCGTTTGAAAATTTCCCCACGATCATCTGAACTCTTGGCCAGGTGGTCGTGTGAGCCATCTGGTGCCAGGTGGTCGTGTGAACCATCTGGTGCCAGGTGGTCGTGTGAGCCATCTGGTGCCAGGTGGTCGTGTGAGCCATCTGGTGCCAGGTGGTCGTGTAGACCATCCGGTGCCAGGTGGTCGTGGGCATCGGTGCCAGTGGTCGCGTGTGGGCCATCTGGTGCCGGGTGGTCGTGTGAGGCCATCTGGTGCCAGGTGGTCGTGTGAGCCATCTGGTGTCGGGTGGTCGTGTGAACCATCCGGTGCCAGGTGGTCGGTGAACCATCTGGTGCCAGGTGAGTCGTGTGAGCCATCTGGTGCCAGGTGGTCGTGTGAGGCCATCTGGTGTCAGGTGGTCGTGTGAACACCATCTGGTGCCAGGTGGTCGTGTGTGTGAGCCATCTGGTGCCGGGTAGTCGTGTGGGCCATCTGGTGCCAGGTGGTCGTGAGCCATCTGGTGTCAGGTGGTCGTGTGAACCATCTGGTGCCAGGTGGTCGTGTGAGCCATCTGGTGTCAGGTGGTCGGGTGAACCATCTGGTGCCAGGTGGTCGTGTGAGGCCATCTGGTGCCAGGTGGTCGTGTGGGCCATCGGTGCCGGGTGGTCGCCGACCATCTGGTGCCAGGTGGTAGTGTGTGGACCATCCGGTGCCCGTTTGGTCGTGGTATCTGGTGCCAGGTGGTCGTGTGAGCCATCTGGTGCCAGGTGGTCGTGTGAGCCATCCGGTGCCAGGTGGTCGTGTGGGCCATCTGGTGCCGGGTAGTGTGGACCATCCGGTGCCAGGTGGTCGTGTGTGGGGCCATCTGGTGCCGGGTGGTCGTGTGAGCCATCTGGTGCCCGGGTGGTCGTGTGAGCCATCTGGTGCCAGGTGGTCGTGTGAACCATCTGGTGCCAGGTGGTCGTGTGAGCCATCTGGTGCCAGGTGGTCGTGTGAGCCATCTGGTGCCAGGTGGTCGTGTGGACCATCATAGCACAAGGTAGACAATAATCTGACACACAACAAAATAAGTTAATGACCATCACACTCCACCATGTTTCGAAAAAAAATCCATCAATACTTTTTCGTGTATGATGTTTACAAGATACTCGGATGGACACACACACACACACACACACACACACACACACACACACACACACACACACACACACACACACACACACACACACACACATGGATTAAAGGGTATAATTCTCAAATTCTCAGTTGATCTGTGTTGATGCGTAACCCTTAAGAGATGCGTCATATGTGGAAGTGTTGAGTAACGTGTTCAAGTAACGTGTTCAAGTGACGTGTTCAAATGACGTGTTCAAATATGTAAGATGAAAAGACGCCTAACATTGTACGTCTCACGTAATACTGTATGTGCAGACGCATAACATATGTAGATGAGTAACATGTGTCAGGCGAGGACGTCCGTGTGTCGGTGAGTAACAGGGAGCAGAGGATTAACACCACCTACCACGTCACAAGGTCGTGCCAAGGACTACACTCCCGGTATTAGAGAATAATGGTGATGGGGGCGAACTGGTGAAGCCTTCTACGGCCCAGAACTACTCCGCCACCCCAGCAGGTCAGTGTAAATCTACGACGTGTTACTTTATTAATTATTATCACCAACTTATTGATCTACGAGACAGTTCTACACCCACCTTTTTTTTTTTCTTCTAAATTTCCTTAAGCTCAACTTAATATTTCTTTCATTTTGCGAAGCAGTTTGATAATCTTCAGAGAGGTACAGGTGATAAATACGTTCACACAAGGTGACAATTAAACAAATAAGGAGCCCTAAATTATCTTGTAGTTTTCTTTGTGGCTATTAGGAGCTATTGTGATATTCAGAGTATGAAAAAATACTATTGTGTGTGTGTGTGTGTGTGTGTGTGTAAGACCGTAAAGACAAAACTTGTGTGACTATAAAGCTATACATTATGTGGAGGTGAATGCTTCACCATGTATGGGTGTACGAGGGAGTAGATATCACGTACGAGGGAGTAGATATCACGTACGAGGGAGTAAATATCACGTACGAGGGAGTAAGATATCCTGTATCCTCCTCACAGTGTCCTCCCAAAACCAGAAGTACGGTTTTTTCCCCTCCGCGGGTGATCAAGGTCCATTACCACACCACCACAGCCTTGATGAACCCCGCCTCGCTAACCAATCACCCTCGCAAGACCCACCAGCTCAACCCAATTAATTTATTTACTGTTTGCTCGTACGATTGAGGGAGGGGAGGTGCGTGTGGGGGGGTGGGGTGGGAGTGAAGGGTGTTGCGTGTGTGAGGTCGGGTGGGGTCGCAAGGGTGAAGTTTGAGAGGCGTGGGGTGAAGCGTGTGGGGTGAGAGATCAAATAGTGAGGAATATAGAGAGTGAAAGGAGGGAGGAAGATGCAGTTAACCCAACAATCCCTCGACTCTCTCTCTCTCTCTCTCTCTCTGTGCATTTCCTGATCTAACGGATAGAAATTATTAACAAGGGATGGATTTTTGAGACTTCCAAGAATTTCTACAGCCTTCCTGACCTAACTAATGGATGTTCTTCACGCGAAAGAGGGAGGGAAGGGGAGAGATATATGTTTACTTTCTTAAGAGGATCTAAGAACCAATATTACCAATCAGATAAATAGGTAAACAAACAGTGACATCATACATAGAAGTGGAGGTTAATAAAAGAAACAAGAAAAGAGAAAGAAATAAGAGAAAAGAAAAAAGAAGAAGAAGAAATAAGGAAAAAAAAAAAAAAACCTTAAGACTCAAACTTGTAAGAGTACATTAGGTAATTCCTTAAGCCGTCCCCTTCCTTCCTTCCTTCCTTCCTTCCTTCCTCTTCCCTCACCTCCCACCTTACCACGCCCTCCCTCACCTTCCTACCCTACCCTCTCTTCCCTCTCTTATCTCCTCCTTTACCTCCCTCATTCCTCCTCTCATCTGTCTCTGAAGCTCCTCATCCTCCCCTCCTACCCTCCTCACCTCCCTACCCTCCCCTCCCTCCTACCCTCCCCTCACCTCCACCTCCCTACCCTCCCTCACCTCACCTCCTACCCTCCCCCATCCTCCTCCCTTCCCTCACCTCACCTCCCTACCCTCCCTCCCCTCCCTACCCTCCCCCCTCGTCCTTCCATCCCATTTTACCTCCCACCTACATCCTCTCCTCCTTACCTCCCTACTGTTGTTCTACTCTCATCCTATTCTTCCCACCTCTCCCAACCCTCCTTTCCACCTTATTCCACCCATCCCTTCCCCCCCTCCACCCCGTGTGCTGGGAGGAACAAACCTAGGACCCAGCTTAAGTATTTAGCTTCCTCAACTCTGCCATGGTCACTCCCTTATCCCTGGCGTCCATCACCCCCCCCTCCCTCCCCTCCAGGTCTGGAATTTGTATGTGTGGCTGTTTGTCTGTCTGTATTTGTGTGGGAGGAGGTGCGCTGGCTATGTATGTATGTATGTATGTATGTATGTATATATATGTGTGTGTGTGTGTGTGTGTGTGTGTGTGTGTTTTCATTTTCCTCTCAGCCAATGACTACGACTGATACATAATTGAGTAGGAGGTGTAAGCCAAGGCCACAACAACATTAGACCACATGGGGACGGTCAGGGTGCACTTGGCAGCACTGGGGTGGGTACAACTGCAGGGGTTGGCAGCACTGGGGTGGTACAACTGCAGGGGTTGGCAGCACTGGGAGATAACGAATTATTTTACAATCAATCCCAACAAATCTAAAAATCTGTTAATGATACATAAATGTAACTCGCAATACCACTGTTATGCATTTGAACCTTCTGAACCTCGGAAACTAGTTCACGGACCCGGAATGGAGAGAATTTTCCCCCAAATTCTAAGCCAATTATAATTCCGGGTATTGGTGAGTTCCGGCTAACGGAGATTCTAAGAACAAGTCAACCATTTTAAACACAAGTTGTGGACTTCATAACTCTTTAGTGCATCACCACCACAGGAGAGATGAACTCCTTAAACATTTACCAAGTTCATAGTCCGTTAGTGAATCTGGACCCTGATCATCTTCCATCAGTGCCTCTAACCTATGCTCTCTCTCTCTCTCTCTCTCTCTCTCTCTCTCTCTCCCTCTGTTAGTTCTTCACCGCCCCATTTGTCAATTCACACTCCCTCTGCGTGTTTTCATTATCCTTCACTTTATCACCCTTATCGCGTCTTCCTCTCCTTCGTTCAGGGTCGTTTGTTTTCCTCTCTCTCTCTCTCTCTCTCTCTCTCTCTCTTCTTTTTTTTTTCTCTCTCTCTCTCTCTCTCTCTCTCCGTGTATACGTGTAGGGAGGGTAGAATCACAGACAAGGACACAGGATATGAAACACTAAACAATGAGATACGAGACCAAAACGAGATAAGAGAACATGAAAAGCGAGGCCAAGAAAACTATACACAACACACCCACGAGACACGGGACAGAGAGAACAAGATACGACGACACACACGAGAACAAGAGACACACGAGCCTAAGACACACACACACACACACACACGAGACACGGGACCGAGAACAAGATAAGATACAGAGACACACACGAGACCAAGAGACACAGACGAGACCAAGAGACACAGACGAGACCAAAGACACACACGAGCCTAAGACACACACACACACACACGAGACAGGACTGAGAGAACAAGATACAGAGACACACAGAGACCAAGGACACACACACGAGACCAAGAGACACACACGAGCCTAAGACACACACACACACGAGACACGGGACTGAGAGAACAAGATAAGATACAGAGACACACACGAGACCAAGAACACAGACGAGACCAAGAGACACACACGAGCCTAGACACACACACACACACACACGAGACCGAGAGAACAAGATAAGATAGAGACACACACGAGACCCAGAGAGACATACACGAGACCAAGAAGATGAGACACCAGCACACTTACGAGGGGCGTATAAAAAAGTGAAGCGCTTTGCATAATAATGTTCATAGGAGGGAGGAGGAGGAATCGCCCTCATACACAATATATTTTGGCTAATTGTGTTACCCTCCTCAATCCCGGTCCAATGCCAGGGGTTGGGGGGTGTTAGAAGGGGGAGGAGATAGGGGGGAGTGAAGGAAGGGGGAGTGGAGAGAGTGTGGGTGGGTGTGAGAGAATGGAGGAAGAGGGGATGTTGGAAGGGGGAGGTGGAGAAGGAGGTTGAAAGGGGTAGACGAGAGAACAGAATGAGGGGGAGGAGGAGGAGATGAAGCGGGCAAGACAGAGACGAGAAGAGGAAGAGATGAGGATATGGAAGATTAGTAGTAGAAAATAAAAGGGGAAAGGTGAGGAAAGAAAGCAGGAGAAGTAATGGAGAGAAGGGGAGACAGGAGAAAAAAAAACGAAGGAAGAGAGAAAAGAAAAACAATTATGGGAACTTGAGAGGGAGACTTGTCCATCACGTGGCAGTACCCGACCTGCCACCACACCACACCACACCACACCACACCACACCACCAGCACCCCCAAGAACCAAACACATCCACTCCGGTCCTCCACCACACCAATCCACCAAAAATCTGTCCACCATCACACTATTCCACCAAAAATCTGTCCACCATCACACATCGGTCCATCACCACACCGGGAGACAACGCTAAAATGTCCACACCAGGAGTTAATGTGATACTGGTTATCTCAAAGGCAGCCAAACAATATACATAAACAAAAATAAACAACAACAACAAACAACGGAATCTTTTTGACGCCAGCCTGCCCGACGGACTTCAGCGATCTGACTTCACTGCATGGTCGGATTGACGTACACGATCAGACGGACCCAAATTTCTACACTTATTGTCAAACCCCTTCAGTATATAATGACACAGCGGCTCTTTCACACCTTAAGTTAAAACAAGCCAAATAATAACAACAACAAATACAACAATAACAATAATAATAATAATAATAATAATAATAATAATAATAATAAATAAAAATACTACCAATAATAATAATAATAATAATAATAATAATAATAATAATAATAATAATAATAATCCACACAGGAGATCAATACCACGCGATACGTACATTTTCTTGATTACTTATTGAAGAAAAAAAAAAATATATATATCAACGCTCATTGCATAATAGTCAATGAATATTTTTAAAGGATTGACTTAAAATACCTCACGACTCGGAGCGCTGATCTAGTTTAAAGCAAATGCGCAAAAATAGCGACTGATGGGAGAGCGATAACACAAGAGAAGGGAGAGAGAAAGAAGGGGTAACGAGAGAGAGGAGGGGGAGAGATGAGATACGAAAGAAAGAGAAGAGAGACCATTAACCCTGGAGAGAGGCCTCAACAGGGGCGGGTCCCGACACGCCACAAGGGCTGCCAGGACTATCGATTCGCCATAGTCACCTCACCTGTCCCATACACAAACACACACCAGGTGCAACAACCTCCCCAGGGGCCCCTCCAATACACTCTAATTTCCACTCCACTTTATTCTATCAGACACAAAGTTTCGCTCTTTCCGCTACTTTATTTAATTAAGTCCAGAGGCGCGTCTATGCTGTTTTATCCCATCTCATTATTTTAAATCCAACGATAAAAGCACAGGTTACAGATTGGAGTACAGGTGCAAAAATACAGGTACAGTTACAGAGGCATAGGTACAACAAAAAAACAAGTACAGATACAGATATACAGGCACAAAAAACAAGTAAAGGAACAAAGAATTCAATTTACATTTCTTCTGTAAAAGTGGGTCCCTGTTACCTGACGGCCCATTCAGGGTAATGCGGATACAGTATACTGTACACTAAGCCCTTTTCACTTTCCCAACTGTACGGTTTAGATACTCATTCACAGCTGCATGGATGGACACGAACCAGCGAACCTTAGAACGTGAAGCGAGCGCTGTATCCACTCAGTTCCCGCACCCCCCCCCCAGCTAATTAACATATTAATACCGTACTTTAATTTAATTAAATTTAGATACAACGGTACAGGTTGAATTACTGACACGGATCTATTGTAACTATTACAGTACAGTAATATTATAACACCATTTCATGAACATCAGATACAAGAATTAAGTTACACGTACAGAAACAAGTACTAAGTGAGATTTCAAAGTGATTACAGTAAACGAACATCAATTTTATTTAATTAAATCCATGGAACAACAGCACAGACACAGGTATTTAAATGGTGTTTGGGATTTCAATATTATTACAGAATATAAATATGAGAATTTCAATTTAATAAACAGGACGCAACAGTACAGGTAAAATTAAAAGCACAGGTTGCCTACAAGGACTTCAGAATAATACCAGTAAATGAAAACTATTCCTTACGAGGATTATACACTATTAGGTAACCATCTCGTATACTTATAGAAATATACAAACATACATAGAACATTCATACATACATACATACACGTAATACATACATACATACACATAATACATACATACACATAATACATACATACATAAAACATACACATGACACAATAACATACACAGAGAAAATATAAACACAACTAAACCACAGGATCTACACAAATCTGCGACATAAAGAATCAGTGAGACAATTTTCATCTACATAATCTTCCACAAAAACTACAAATACCCGCTTGAACGCCACATAACCCCCCCCCTCAAAAAAAAAATTAAATAAATAAATGCAAATGAAAACACACAACATTTTACGACATATATAATCCTGCAAAAAAAAAAAAATAAAAAAATAAACAAATGCATTTAACAGTCGTATTATACTGAAACAAGAACATAAACACATTTCAGTCCTATCATTTTATAAGCGCGCGCGCACACACACACACACACACACACACGCAGCAGCAGCTAAGAACTCAGGCTAAACAACCCCTCACCACTTATAAACAAACCTCACCTACTCGTCATATCCATCTACCTGTCAACTATAGTCCATTTACCACACTAAATGGAGTGGAAGAGGCGCGTCAAGCTTCATTTCCTAAGAGCCCCTGGAGGAGGTGCTCAGATGGTGAGGCTCCTGTTGTTGTTGTTGTTGTTGTTTGTGTGTGTGTGTGTGTGTGTGTGTGTGTTGAAGGTCACCAAGTGAATGGGTCGTTGGAATATGGTCCCACAGCGGCCCTTGGGGTTCGTTGTTGAGCTTGGTTAACTCACCCTCGCTGCTAAGTTTACAGGAGAGAGAGAGAGCCTGTAATTGCTTTAAAACATATTCGCTGCTGAGTCTACATACGCATGCATGCAGACACGAAAGACAGACAGACACAGGGGCAGAGAGAGGAGCCGTCATGAACACTACTCCCAACATAACGCGTCTACCACACACACACACACACACACACACACACACACACACACACACCACACACACACACACACACACACACACACACACACACACACACACACCACACACACACACACACACCCCACCCCACACACACACACACACACACACACACACAAAACCAATTACTCTACCACAACACAGATACACCTGAGGGCCCCTGACCTACGTTACCTGCCCTAAACAACAACAAAACAAAACAATAACAATAGATCCAGTGTTTGGGCTGTCCTTGGCCGGGTTACTGTGAACCGAACCTAACCTAATCAAACATAACATAACCTAACCTAATCTAACCTAACCTAACCGAACCTAATCAAACATAACATAACCTAATCTAATTTTGCATAACAATCTAATTTAACCTAACATAACCTAACCTAACCTAACCTAACCAAACCTAACCTAACCTAACCTAACCTGACCTGACCTGACCTGACCTGACCTAACCTAACCTAACCTAACCTAACCTAACCTAACCTAGCCCCCATAGATGGTGTTGAGGTGTGTAAATCATCAGGAGTAATGACCTGGGGATGTCTAATCTTCAGGTGATCATTATGTGGTGAGGTAATACAGATGATGATGATGATGATGATGATGATGATGATGATGATGATGGTGGTGTGGTGTAGTGTGGTTAGGTTACCGGAGAGCTTCTAATATATTACACATACACGCACACTCGTTCATATTCATACCACATACACGCACACTCGTTCATATTCATACCACATACACGCACACTCGTTCATACTCATACCACACACGCACACTCGTTCATAATTACAACATACACGCACACCTGTCTACACTATAACACATACACGCACACTCGTTCATACTCATACAAAGAACGTACATACTGTATTAATATAAACAGACAAGCACACTTTTCATACTCAGAAGGAACGAACGACTCACACACACACACACAATGAGCCATTCATCCTAAAGCCAGGGAGGGAAAACACATATCGGTAACTGCCTTTTTTTTCTACGTCGGGCCACTAAGAGCACCATTCAATATGCAATGCCTTCTCTCTCTCTCTCCACCTTATCTTACATTTCTTATCCTTCTCTTTCTCTCTCCCGCCTCTGCTCTCACTCCCTCTTTCTTCTTCCCACCTCTTCCTTTGTGTGAGTGTGTGTGTGTGTGTGTGTGTGTGTGTGTGTGTGTGTGAATCATAATTCATAACATTCACAACAGCTGCTCCTCCAACTCTGTCTCAAGCAGCACCTCAGGAGCTTAAAGAGTCCTTCTCACAAAATGCTGTCATGGGTGGTAGTCATGGTGGTAGTAATGGGGGTGGTAGTTTTGAGGTAGTGGTCACGGGGTAGTCACGGGTGGTAGTCACGGGGTGGTAGCAGGGGTGGTAGTCATGGAAGGGTAAAGTTATGGGTAGGCTGCGGGTGGTAGTTTTGAGGTAGTAGTCACGGGGTGGTAGTCACGGGGTGGTAGTTGGCGGGGGGTGGTAGCTGCTTAAGTGGTAGCTGGCGGTGTTGGTAAAGTATGGGGGTGGTAGTCATGGGGTGGTAGTCATGGGTGGGCAGTCAAGGGATGGTAGCTGCGGGTGTTGGCAGTTATGGGGTGTCATGGGGTGGTAGTCATGGGGTGGTAGTCATGGGTGTTGGCAGTTATGGGGTGATAGTCATGGGAAGATAAACCTCTCAATAAACGGAGGCGTTACGGGAGTGAAGAAGTTTTTTTTTTGGCTTAACAAATTTATTGACAAAGCTTGTAGTACAGTTTGCCTATTCCGAGTAATTCAGTCAGGTCTTGACACTGAGGGTGGAATCACTGTTCACTGCCATGCAAGACAGTGGTTCACATACATTGGACGTCATATTCTAATTGAAGACTAATCAGTGTGGGCTAGCAAATTTGGGGTAAACAGCAAGAATGTCCTCAAGCACCCCCGATTCAATGTAGTAATTACAAAGTTCAAGATACAATAAGTCAGGTGGCCTGAAGTCTTTGACAGTGTCACATTCAATAATGTAGTGTCCAAGTGTATGCTTTAGAGGTTTATCACAAAGTTTACATGCTGAGTGTTCCGGTATGGGTACAGCGTTACTAACCTGCCAGATGTGTCTGTATCCTAGCCTAATTCTGGCCACGACTACATCACTTGTCTGAAGAAGAAGAAGAAGAAGAAGAAGAAGAAGAAGAAGAAGAAGAAGAAGAAGAAGAAGAAGAAGAAGAAGAAGAAGAAGAAGAAGAAGAAGAAGAAGAAGAAGAAGAAGAAGAAGAAGAAGCTAAAGAAGAAGAAGAAGAAGAAGAAGAAGAAGAAGAAGAAGAAGAAGAAGAAGAAGAAGAAGAAGAAGAAGAAGAAGAAGAAGAAGAAGAAGAAGAAGAAGAAGAAGAAGAAGAAGAAGAAGAAGAAGAAGAAGAAGAAGAAGAAGAAGAAGAAGAAGAAGAATAAATAAATTAAATAATAAATAAATAAATAATAAATAATAAATAATAATAATAAATAAATAAATAATAAAATAAATAATAATAAATAAATAAATTAAAATAATAAATAAATAATTTAAAAAATAAAATAAAATAAATAAATAAAATAAAATAAATAAATAAATAAAATAAAATAAATAAATAAATAAATAAATAAAATAAATAAAATAAATAAATGAATAAATAATAAATAAATAAATAAATAAATAAAATAAATAAATAAAATAAATAAATAAAATAAAATAATAAATGTTTAAATAAAATAAATAAATAAATAAATAAATAAAATAAAATAAAAATAAATAAAATAAATAAATAAATAAAAGTTGAAGAAATAAATAATAAAAGCTAATTTAAATAAATAAATAAATAAATATAAATATAAAATAAAGTGAAGAAATAAAATAAATAAAATAAATAAATAGATTTATAAATAAATATTAAATAAATAAAATAAAATAGCTAAATAAATAAATAAATAAATAAATAAATAAATAAATAGTGAAATAAAAGTTAAAGAAGAAATAAAATAGTTAAATAAATAAAGAAGAAGAATAAAGTATAAATAAATAATAAATAAAGTTGTGTTAATAAATAATAGCATGAAAATAAATAGTTGAAGAATAAAGAAGAAGAAATAATAAATAAAGAAGAAGAAGGAATAAAGAAGAAGTAAATAGTTGAAGAAGAAGAAGAGCTAGTTAGTTAAGAATAAATAGTTGAGAGAGGAGGAGTAAGAGAAGGAGGAGTAAGAGAAGGAGGAGTAGGGGAAGGAGGAGAGAGGGAAGGAGGAGGAGAAGGAAGTGGAAAGGAGGAGGAGAGAGGAAATGAGGAAGCTTACATCTACCACTGTTGTTCAAGCAGACTAGATAACACACACAAATCGAGAATGAGATCCACCACATCCCTCACCACTCCACAACCTCACCACTCCTCCTCACCACCTTACCAGCCCTCACCACCCTCCTCACCACTCCACCTCCTTACTACTCCACCTCCTCACCACTCCACCTCCTCACCACCCCACCGCCCCCACCACTACCCCCTCCTCACCAATCCACCTCACCACTACCCTCCTCACCACCCTCACCCACCCCATCACCCCCTCACTCCACCCTCCCTCACCACCCAACCCCACACTCCACCTCTCACCACTCACCTCCTGCCACTCACCCTCCCAGCCACCACCTCCTCACCACCCCATCACCTCCTCACCACTCCACCTCCTTACTCACCTTCTCACCACTCACCACCACCTCCTAGCCACTACCCTCCCTCACCACCCCCATCACTCCCTCCTCACCACTCCACCTTCCCACCACTACCTCCTACCACCCACCTCACCACCACCCACCCCACCAACCACCCCTCACCACCACCTCCTCCCCACCACCACCCCCTCACCAACCCCACCCTCACCACCACCCTCCTCACACCTCCCTCCCCACCTCCCTCCTCCCTCACACCACCACCCTCCTCCTCCCCACCACCCTCCTCCCCACCACCACCCATCCTCACCACCACCTCCTCACCACCTCCTCCTCACCCCACCTCCTCACACCCCACCTCCTCCTCACCCCCACCTCCTCACCACCTCCTCCTCACCAACCTCACCTCCTCACCAAAACCTCCTCACCACTCCACCTCCTCCTCACTACCCACCCTCCTCACCACCACCCTCTCACCACCCTCCTCCTCACCACCCCACCTCCTCACCAAACTCCCTCCTCACCACCCTCCTCCTCACCACCACCCCTCCTCACCACCTACCCCTCCTCACCACCTCCTCCACCACCACCCTTCTCACTCACCACCCCTCCTCACCACCACCCCTCCTCACACCACCACCCTCCTCACCACCCACCTCTCACCACCCCTCCTCACACCCCACCTCCTCACACACCCCACCTCTCACCACTACCTCCTCACCACTCCACCACCACATGTCATCACCTAATGGACAACACCAGGACTGATCCCTAGACGACGTATTTTATAAAAGTCTTAAGAAGTTTGAGTTGAATAAAGAGGAGAAGAAGAAGAAAGAGAAGAAGATGAAGGAAGAGAAGGAGGAAGAGAAGAAGAAGAGGAAGAAGAAGAAGGAAGAGAAGAAGAAAAGAAGAAGAAAGAGAAGAAGGAGGAAGAGAAGAAGAAGAAGAAGAAGGAAGAAGGAAGAAGGAGGAAGAAGAAGGAGGAAGAGAAGAGGAAGAAGAAGAAGGAAGAGGAAGAAGAAGAAAGAGAAGATGAAGAAGAAAAATGAAGGAAGAGAAGGAGAAGAGAAGATGAAGAAGAAGGAAGAGAAGAAGGAAGAGAAGGAGGGAGAGAAGAAGAAGGAAGAGAAGGAGGGAGAGAAGAAGAAGAAGATGAAGAAGAAGGAGGAGGAGGAGAATGTTCACCACAAATGCCCCAGGAGAGGCAACTCACCCGAGACACCACCACCACCACCACTACCACCACACACTATCCTCCTCTAACCCTAATCTACTAACCTCAACCACCACCACCACCACCACCACACACTATCCTCCTCTAACCCTAATCTACTAACCTCAACCACCACCACCACAACACACTATCCTCCTCTAACCCTAATCTACTAACCTCAACCTAGAGCTCCTCCTTCTCCCACTACCCTGGTTAGTTACAAAGTCGAAGCCCTGAACACTCACATACAGTCTCCAGTGTGTGTGTGTGTGTGTGTGTGTGTGTGTGTGTGTGTGTTTTTTTTTCAGTTTGTACCAGCAGTGAAAAACAAACAAACAAGGGTAACCAAGAACTGATTTGGGCAGAGTTGGAGAGGTGTAAACAATTCCCACATGTAAAACACTATCAGTCAGTCAGTCAGTCAGTCAGTCAGTCAGGAAAGCCGGGGCCCCACTCCACTGACTGATACAGGAATCACATGATGAAGTTTAGACACCGGCATATTTCACCAGATGATCAAGCACCCTAACACTGCCTAGAGGGGTTATGTTAGTTAAGGGTGCCATTAGGGTGTTAGTTAAGGGTGTCATTAGGTGTTTAATAATCAGGTGAAATAAACTAGGGTGTCTAATTTTCAGGAGGTTATAACACAGAGGGAGGGGGAGAGGAGGAGGGAGGAGGGAGGGAGGAGGGTGAGGTGAGGGAAGAGATGGTCCAGGTGATGGGTGGGTCACAAGGGTGATGAACACACCAATGAAGCAGAACGAGACTCTTCCTGCCTCTCTTCCATCCTCCTGTCACACATACGTCACTCACCCACTTCTCTCACACAGTCAAGTCTTCCTCAAACACCAATAAACGTACACACACACACACATACACCTCACCACCACCTTTCACAAAATCTTGACACAGACTTTAAATCATTCCACTTAAACAACCCACATTCGATAACACACACACACACACACACACACACACTATCAAACTTAAAACAAGATTTATTAACACCCAAAAGCGTTTCCATCCACAATTAAAACCCTACAAACACCTTGCCAAATTCACACATTCCAACACACACACACACACACCCCTACCCCCATACATTGCCACCTCCCCACACACACCCTGCCCTCCTCACACCCCCACACCTCCCGGCACCCCCACACCCTCCCTGACACCTCACACACCCTCCCGGCCACCCCCCACACTCAAGCCGCCAGCATTCCCTCAAACTCTCCACGACACAGTTTCTTGTTCACGTGTTACCTCCTTAAAAACGCCTTGACTGTCGACACAAAGTAAACGTTAGAATTTGTCAACTCTCGTAAGAATTTTTTATTTTGTCCTTTTCCGTCGTATTTTGTCTTAATTTTTATGGTTATTTGTCCGGGAGCAAGACTTAATGGCATTACCAACGTACAGACACACATAATGGTTGCCCCTCGAGTAACGAAGAAGGCCGGCCCAAGAGCCACCTAGGCGTGAATTTACTTAAAGTGTAAAAACTGTCGCCAACACAACAACCACACCTTAAGTTAACGAGGTGCATGATCCGGTTTCAGGGACTAGTCCGAGAAGACCGGACAACTCACCAACTGCACTGGCTAGCCATTACACCCAGAACACGATCCACAAATCGATTAACATCCAGGTTCCCAATTACTGATGGGTAGACACACAAACGTTCCCACACAGTCCTAACAACATAATAACATCAACACAAACGTTCCCACAAAATGTCTTAATGAAACAACACAAACGTTCCCACGAACACACTAAACACCAACACCAAACGTTTAAAGCCCTAACGAAACACTACCAGCACCTCCCTCTTACACCACCTCCCCACATCACCGTACTGCAACAAGGCGACACAGCTATGAGTGAAGTCAGAGAATATAATCCCCCACCTCGCCCCGCCCCGCCCCGCCCCGTCGCCTACCAATCCTGTGACTAAATCTGTGGACCCATTACTGCTGTTAAAAGAATGTCAGATTAATGTGCAGGATAATGGCTGGGAAGGGAGGGAGGGGGGGAAGGGGGTGAGGAGAAGGTAGGTTGGTGGAAGGAGAGGAGGGACGGAAAAAATAAGGAAGGATGAAGGAGGAGAGAGGATGGAACGGGAGGAGGGAGGGAAAGGGAGGAGGGGAGGGAAAGGGAGAAGGAGAGAAAGGAGAAGGGGAGAGAAAGGAGAAGGGGGAGAGAAATGAGGGGAGGGAAAGGGAGAAAGAAGAGGGAGGGACAAAGTAAGGGAGAGGCAAAGAAAGAAGAGGAAGGAGGGAAAGTAGAAAGAGAAGGGAGGAAAAGAGGAGGGAGAGAGGGGTTTAAGTGGTGGGTGGGTGTGTGTGTGTGTTCGTCCGCGCATGAAGACAGTACCTGCCACTTGATGACCGTCCCTATAACATCACCTGTACGCTATATACGGTACTGTACCAATAGTAACAAGGTAAACACTCACCACAGGTACCGCTCCTTACTAGAATTTAACCAGGTAAAAAAAGTACTCCATTCCATACCTGTAAAGATAAAAGCAGTGTTAGTTCAGATTATTCACAGTATAAGATAAAAAACAGTGTTACTTCAGATTACTCACAGTATAAGAACTTAAGACACAAGAATTAACTATCATTGGCTGCCTTAACCCTTCTTGAGTATAATGAAGTAGTGAAGTAAGGTATTTTAACCCTTAGTGTATATTGGATTGTTCTAGGGGTAGGCAGACGGTCATCACCTGCACAGACTGACATCAACACACAGGTATTCTATAGACCTCCAGACAGGTCCCCTAACATCACCTTCCTTACCCACCTTAACCTCTCCCTCCCCCCTCAACCTCTCTCCCTACCTCTTCAGTCTCCCTTCCCCCCTTTCAACCTCTCTCCTTTTCCCTTCAACCTCTTCCTCCCTCCTTCTTCTCCCCTCATCCTTTCTCTTCACGCTTTCAGACACTCCTTCCCCTTTCAACCTCTCTCTCCTCAATCTCACCTCCTTCACCTCTCCCCTTCGCTTCTCTCCCCCTTCGCTTCTCCCTCCCTCCTCCGTACACCAGTTCATTCTTAAATATTTACGAAACAAGACCATAATGACGCAAGAGGATCTGGTCGAGGTGTCTTGGCCAAGGTTGTGTCACTTTCTAACCCTCACCCTCCCTAGAGTACGTGGGACAGGGAGGGAGGGAGAGAGAGAAATAGAGGGGAAAAGGAGGATTAAAGTGCATAGTATACAGGGTGGTGAAGAATTCACCTAACCCATTACAAGTTATTGGTAATGCGACTTAAACAGAGAGAGAAGAGAAGAAGAGAAAGAAGAAGAAGAAGAAGAAGAGAAGAGAAGAGAGAGAAGAGAGAGAGAGAAGAGAGATGAGATGAGATGAGATGAGATAAGTTCACGAGAATTTTGGAATGAAATATTGAATATAACCCATCGAAAGTTATGAAGGGTTTCGAATACTGTATGTTTCTCTTACACACACACACACACACACACACACACACACACACACACACACACACACACACACACACACACACACACACACACACACACGGATAGTAAAACACACTCGACTTTATGACAGCTCCAACGACCCATTCATCAACCCATTCACCCATCCATCCATCAACCCGGGAGCACATCAAACACCGCTTCCACTCTTCCCTGCCCCGCCATCGAGGGGAAAATATTTAAAGGAATATCTGGTGGTGGGGGTTCAAAGGTGGTCTGGGTCGTTTTGTTTTAATGTGTGTGTGTGTGTGTGTGGTTTGTGTGTGTGTGTCTGTGTGTGGACAACAACCCTGAATTTCCCATTAAACCAAAATCATAATACACATAAAAACAACCAATTTTTTTTAAGGCAAACAAAACTGCTCTCACACGCTTCTCCTCTTCACACACACACACACACACACACACACACACACACACACACACACACACACACACACCGTCGTTCCATTTTAATATTCACGGACCAACCATAACCCTAAACCTCTTGGGCTTTAACCTACTGGAAGAAAAAAAAAAAAAAAACTTTCCATATCCTCCCTCCTCCTTCTCCTTCCCGTTCCTCATCCTTCACATATCCGCCCCCTAAGACACTGGATGGTGGTAGTGGTGGTGTACTGTATGTGTGTTGAGGAGGTGAACGCTGACACCCCTCCCCCCTCTATTACCTACCCTTCCCTCCTAGACAAAAATCAATGAAGAGCCATATAAGCCTCCAACAACTCGGCCCTCACTTTCTGCCTCTTCCTCCTCCTTCTGCTTCCCATTTCAAGTTCGTTGTCTGTATTCTTTCTTTTATTAATGTACTGTACCTTCTTTCCCTCCCCCGCCACCACCATTGTCATCCCTTCTCCCTTAAAAAAAAGAGAGGGTACTAATTGGATGTGTGTGTGTGTGTGTGTGTGTGTGTGGTACCGTCGTCACAAAACAAACAAGAAAGCCAAGGACTCCAGCTTCTTATTACCCCCTCTCCTACAGCTCTTAAGTGGAGGTGTGAGGACGCTGTTATTGGCTCGGTGTGTCAAGTCAAATCAGACGGTCTCCTCCACACAACTAACTCACATAACACCGTCACAACAACAAGGAAACAACAGACCTCGATCAATCTTAACCACCCCACCCCCCACCACCTCCACCTCCCCCCAATAATATAAATGCGTCTAGAGATTCAGTAGCGACCAGGTAGAAAGTTTCATTACCCTCGAGGGACAACATTGCATTCATATCCAACTGCTGATGAAATTCAACGCGTCACCCCTGTACCTATCTTAAGCTCAACACTGTGTGACTGAAGGAGACCAAAGACCCATCCCCCTCACCTCTGTGGTGTTGATCAGCTCTCTCTCTCTCAGACGTATCAGGAAAGAATACACTGACGAACACAATTCAATTTTCACACACACACACACACACACACACCTTACACTTGACAATGGACATCAATCCTTTAAGAAAGAAAGAAAGAAAAGAAAGAGAAAGAAAGAAAGAAAGAAAAGGAAATGTACAGTAGGTTAGAGGTCGGTGGTCATCAACAATACCACCACAATATAGTTCAACTCACACCACCCATGCCACTACCACCACCCCCCCTCCTCATCATCCCCCTCCCCATCTCTTCTTCCTCCTTCGTCTTCTCCTACTCTTCCTCCTCCCTCTTTTTCTCCCCTCCTTCTTTCTTCTTCCTCCTTCGTCGTCTCCTCCTCTTATTCTTCCCTATCTCCTCCCATTACTCATCTTCCTCCCCCTCTTCTCCTCTTCCTCCTACTCTCCCCCTCCCTCCTTTCTTCTCCTTCCTACTCTCCCTCTCCCCTCTTCCCCTCATATCCATCCCTCTTCGCCCCCGTCAATACCACTAACAAGCTTTTATTTTTTCAAGGCGGTGAGTATCAGACCTAAATACACACACACACACACACACACACACACACACACACACACACACACACACACACACACACACACACACACACACACACACACATACACACACACACACACACACACACACACTGGGGGAAGAGGGGTGGAAGGCATCATTATTTGTTTTTCATTTATATTTTTCCTTGTTGATAGTAGAGCGTTCATTCATTCATTCATTTTTGTTTTGTTTTAGATAATAGTGTTTTCATTCAGTCTTTTGCACGTATGTGTGTTTTAAAGTTAAACGATATAGGCACTTGTACATATGAATGAGAGTTTGACAGCCGAGTTATTCACACACGAACCAAACACAAACATGGTTGGCTAACACGTAAATTACCACAAGAAAAAAACTAAGAATGACAATAGAATTAATTAAATACAAACACAAAAACAGAGTGACACACACACACAAACACACACACATCTTTACACACGGACACCCAAGCAAACCCAATATTTTAGCGTCACTTAACAAAAACAACAAATTTGAGAGGACTTCCATTTGACACACACGAGCGATTATCAATCAAAATTACGTCAATTATTTTCATCAAACAACAAACGTTTTATTGTACAAACTTTGGCGATTAATATGCAACGCGCTGTCCCTGGGGTGTTGAGAGGAGAGAGAGAGAGAGAGAGAGAGAGAGAGAGAGAGAGAGAGGATGGTTTCGTTAAAAGTTAAAGGGATTAAACTAGTATAATTTAGTACCACAGCAAACAAATAAGATGAAACTGAATGTGTAGGCGCGCACATCGTTCACGCATTAGCACACCTTCCCTCTACCAGGACACACCCACCCCCCCTCCTCCGCACGCACACACACACACGCACGCACTCACACACACACATGAAGGACTGCCTCACCATTCAATCCTCCCACTTAGCTGACTGGTCACGAGGCACATGACCCCTAGTTCATAAATAAATATAATCTGAGTTGGTCCTTTTACCCGGCCCTGAGGCACTCCAACATACACCCAGACGCATTCAAACTCACGGATCCAAGCACTCACACAGCCGTTCAGTCACGTTATTATGGACCCAAAAATTTACCACACACACACACACACACACAAGGTGAGGTGAGCCACAGCTGGACCGTTCAGACAGGTGGTAGGTGACTTGTATATACACAGTCTCCTGATTTCTGGGAACCTATTGATCACCGGTCCACTACCACCACCAATTGATAGTACTACCACCCACTACTAGCATTACCGCCCACTACTAGCATTACCACTACTCATACCACCACCAATTGATAGTACTACCACCCACTACTAGCATTACCACTCACTACTAGTACTACCACCAGTCACTATCACCACCCATTACTAGTACAGTACTACCACCCACTACTAGCATTACCACTCACTACTAGTACTACCACCACCCATTACTAGTACTATCACCCACTATTAGCATGACCACTCACTACTAGACTACCACCCGCCACTTTCACCAATTATTACAAGTACTAACACCCACTACTAGCATTATCACTACTAGTACTACCACCCACCACTATAACCACCCATTACTAGTACTACCACCCACTACTAGCATACACCTCACAACTAGTACTACCACCCGTCACTATCACCACCCATTACTAGTACTACCACCCACTACTAGCATTACCACCCACTACTAGTACTACCACCCATCACTATAACCACCCATTACTAGTACTACCACCCACTACTAGCATTACCACTCACTATTAGAACTACCACCCGTCACTATCACCACCCATTACTAGTACTACCACCCAATTACTACCACCTCACTATCACCACTCATTACTAGTACTACCACCCACTACTACATTACCACTCACTACTAGTACTACCACCGCCACTATCACCACCCATTACTAGTACTACCACCCACTACTAGTATTACTACCCCACCAGACACACTACTAGTACTACCACCCGCCACTATCACCACCCATTACTAGTACTACCACCCACTACTAGCATTACCACTCTACCACCCACCACCACAACCACGCACTACTAACACTACCAACCACTACAAGTACACCACCACTACCACCACCACCACCCACCACTACCACCAAAGCCTACTATTCCACCACCACCACAACCACCTCTCACTTAACCATTACCACCATCACCACAACCATCCACTAGTCCCAACAACTAAACACACAACATCACAAACAAATATCAAACATAAACAATCTGGTTAGTGAACACCTACAAACAAAACAACACCAAGCAACTCCTGATAAAAGAATAAACAGGGAGAGAGAGAGAGAGAGAGAGAGAGCAAAAATAATATCTCTACCCTACCGAGACAACAGTAGTCGCTGTTCATTTTGAAATTCATTGGAGCTCCTGTAAAGTTACTTGGGAGGGGAGGGGGGGTGTAACCTGGCAGTGTACCAGGCAGGTCCTCTCTCTCTCTAATCCTTACTTCCCATTAAATCCAGGATAAATTGTTTAGGCTGGTGCTATGTGTGGTGCAATGATGCGGAGTACGTGTGAGGGGCATATGTGTGTGTGTGTGTGTGTGTGTGTGTGTGTGTGTGTGTGTGTGTGTGTGTGGTGAGGAGGGAACGACAAGGGTGTGTAGGTATGTGAAGTCAAGGGAGGTGAGGGGAGATGTTTTTGGGAGAGGTAGAGAGGCGACCTGGGATGTGGGTGGAGGGAGGGAGGAGGAGGAGGAGGGAGGAGGGAGGGAGGGAGGGGGGTCTGGTATGTGTATTGGAATGTACAAGAGGAGGGAGGGAGGGAGGAACGAGAAATGTGAGGTGGAGGAGGAGGGAGGAGGAGATGATGGCTACTGCTTTTGTATGAGGGAAGAACACGGTAATCTCAAGCGTGGAGGTGGGGGGCTACACACTACCAGGTTCAGACAGGACAAAAATCAGACTTTAAATTCCCCCAAAAAAAAAATAAATAAAAAAATAGAAAATAAAAACAATAAAATAAAATAATAATAATAATCATAATAATAATAATAATAAAAGTTGGCTCAAAGTCACTAAAAGTTCAATACAAAACACCTGCAATACATTAATACATAAGAACATAATACAGTATCTGAATTATGTAAGCAAGAACTGTTCTCACACAAAGGGCGGCGCATATGAATCACCTGAAGATAAGACACCCCAGCTTATATTACCTGAAGAATAGACACCCCAGCTTATTTCACCTGAAGATCAACCACCCAAACGGTAACTTACCATACCTGACGTAACCCCCCTCCAGGAAGTTAGGATGTCTAATCTCCAGGTGAAATAAGCTGTGGGCGTCTAATCTTCAGGAATCATCGTCTCCAAGTATTTTAAGGTTTATAATTCACTATAAAGATACAGACGTCTTAACAAAGGATTCAACCCTCCTCCCTACACCTCCACGCCGCCCTCCATCACCCGCCTCCTTACCTTATACAACAAAAATTTTAATGGCCAGTAGTTCTGATGGGGTTTAAAACGATAAACTCTTCTCTCTCTCTCTCTCTCTCTCTCTCTCAAAAGTAAATAAATAAACATCATAAAAACTCCTGAACCCCTGAAATGATCTTCTTCCCCCCACGTCACCAACATCAAGCAAAAGGTTAAAATCAATCAAACAAACAAACAAACAAAATCCAAAGTGAAAACCCAACTCCAGGAAACACGGTAGTAAGGTAAGGCAAAAGAGCGCAGGTAGGCCACAGGTAGCAGTGAAGTACAGGTAGGGGAGGGTGTGGGTGGGAGGGAGCAGGGCCGCCTCACTCACTCACTGATGTGGCTGGCAGTCCACGTGGCGGGCCGCTCAACTTACGACCCAAGTTTGTTGTTGACATTGTGCTTGCTGGTGGTGGTGGTGGCGGTGGTGCAGCAGGGGTGTATGTTTGCTCGTGTGGAGGGTTGTATCTCTCTCGTGTGTGTGTGTGTGGAGTTGTATCTTTATGTGTGTGTGTGTGTGTGTGTGTGTGTGTGATGCATGTATGTATCATTAATTAAACCAGGACTCTCAAACGTTCCTTGATTAAAAAAAACCTTCTTACCCTTTAACAGCAGACACTGGAGCGCATTTAACTAGCTCAATTTGGGTTAAGACATGAAGATGCATCTATAATGGTGATAAAACTACACACTGAGACTCCCATTGGGCGACGCGTTCAACTTCAGGGGTGACTTAAAGAGATTCAACCTGATCCGAATAGTTGACGTTCTGGACTTGATATATGAGGTTCAGGTCGTCTGGTGAGTCAATTTCCTACTTCATCACCACCTTTTCTTCTTCACCACCACCACCTCTCCTTCTCACCACCACCACCACCCTATTCTTTTTGTTCTTCTCCCTCACCACCACCTTCTTCTCCCTCACCACCACCACCACCCTACTATCTCTTCTCCTCACCACCACCTTCTTCTTCTCCCACCACCACCACCACCACCACCCTATTCTTCTCTTTACTCCCTCACCACCACCTCTACTTCTTCTTCTTCCTCACCACCACCACCTACTCTTCTTGTTCACTCCCCTTCCACCCCACCGCTCTCTCTCCTTTGCCCTCACCACCACCCCTACTCTTCTCTCCCCACACCACCACCCAACTCCTCTCTTACTCCCTCACCACCACCCAACTCCTCTCTTACTCCCTCTCCTCCTCTTCCTCCCCCACCCCAACTCCTCTCTTTACTCCTTCCCCACCACCCAACTCCTCTTCTCCTCACCCAACTCCTCTCTTACTCCCTCACCACCACCCTACTCCTCTCCTCCCTCACCACCACCCAACTCCTCTCTTACTCCCTCACCACCACCCAACTCCTCTCTTACTCCCTCACCACCCAACTCCTCTCTTACTCCCTCACCACCACCCCTACTCTCTCTCCCCCTCCCACCACCCACCCTCTCTTCCTCCCCTCCCACCCTTAACTCCTCTCTTACTCCCTCACCACCACTTCTCCTCTCTTACTCCCCACCGCTCTCTCTTACTCCCCTACCCACCACCCTACTCTCTGCTCCCCTCACCACCACCTCCTCTCTTCCCTCCCCCAACTCCTCTCTTACTCCCTCCACCACCACCCTACTCTCTCTTACTCCCCTCCACCACTTACTCCTCTCTTACTCCCCTCACCACCCTCCTCTCTTACTCCCTCACCACCACCCAACTCCTCTCTTACTCCCTCACCACCACCACCCTACTCTCTCCTCCCTCACCACCACCCAACTCCTCTCTTACTCCCTCACCACCCAACTCCTCTCCTCCTCCCACCACCCCTACTCCTCTCTTACTCCACACCACACCCAACTCTCTCTTCTCCCACACACTCTCCTCTTACTCCCTCACCACCCTCCCCCCTTCCTCCTCCCCTACAACCCTACTCATCTCCTCCTCCCCACCACCACCTTACTCCCCTCCTCGCCGTGCATATGTACAGTTTCTCCTCGAGGGGAACTGAAGTGGGGAAGAGATGGGGCGAGGAGGGGATGGGGCGATGGGGTTGGGAGATACTGGAGTCAAAAGCTGCTAGAATGAAAAGATGCTGAGGTGCGGTGGGGCGGGGAGGTGCGGTGGGGCGGGGAGGTGCGGTGGGGTGGGGAAATGCGGTGAGGTGGGATTGGTTCGGAGGGTGGGGAGGTGCGGAGGGTGGTGGGGTGGGTAGGAGTGAAGATTGCTGGGGTAGGGGAGGTGACGAACTAGGGTGGGGAGAGGGCAGACAACTCCCACAGTCTCTCAGGCCTCATCGATCCCCGCCTCCCACACCCACACACCTGGCACCACCACGCCCACCTGGCTCTTGCCGCCCTTGTTGACACACCTGTCCTCTACACACACACACACACACACAAAACACATCACCTCAAGACACAAAAAACTCATCACTTCACAACCAAAACAAGCACATCCCTCCAAAACACATCACATACACATCCTACCTACCTACCTCACACCCACCCCTCCAAAACACATCCCACCCCATCTCTCAACACAGCAGCCGCCTCTTCACTCCCACCATTCAAACAAGAGTCTCAATCAACATGTACACAAAACACACACACACACACACGTATTCTGACATCAAGTTGAAAAGGTAGGAAGGTTTTTTATTTTACTTACTTGGAGTTTTAATTGCAATTTTTTTTCCCAGGTACACTTCATGAAAGGAGAATATGGGGGAGGATGGGTCGAGAATAATGCGACGAGTTTGATAGGAAAAAAAACTCCCTCACGTAAGAAATAATTTTTTTGGGGGGTCAAGTCAATCAGGTGTTAGAGAGAGAGAGAGAGCGAGAGTAAAATAAAAAATTCCCTCACTACGAAAAAGACAAAAAACATCATCAGTCAAGTCAGTACAGGCGGGCAGTGGGCTGAGTAAACACAAGTCAAGAGAAAGAAAACACCAGCTCCTCGCCGCCAGGGTCGTCGACGGAGGTGTGCGAGGCAACAGGTGTTCCCTACCAGCGGCATTAACAAATCCTCAAACACCTGACCTGCTGTTGTAGACCGTCAAGCATATCACAACCAATCAATATATTTACGTATATGGGATGGGAGAGAGGAAGGAAGGAAGGTGGATGGAGGAGGAAGTAAGAAGCAGGACGAATGAAAGAGGATAGGAGGAGGAAAAAGAAAGATGGAAGGAGGAAGAGGAAGAATGAAGGGGGAAGGAGGGAAGAATGAGAGAAAGGTAAGGAATAGCAGCAACAGTAAGACAAGCATCAAAACACACACACACACACACACACACACACACACACACACGCATACATACACACACGCACACGCCTGCCTGTCTTTCTTTATAGGCTATCTCGGGATCAATAAAATTCTCTTTCTCTCATTTACCTGAAAACCTCTCCGAAGAAGATTACCATCACACTCCTCCCCCCCTCATTTTATAACCACCCCATTCCCGTTCCCTGATACATCCTCCCCTCTCCTCATCCCCCATTATTATTTAACCTCACCTCCTCCCCTTCGTATATCTCCCACCCCCATTATTGATATAACTGAATTCTCTTCCCCCCTCCCCCTCCCCCACACTCCCCGTCACCTCCCCACTTCCGTCCATTAACTTAATTCCCCCTTACCCCCTAATTTCCGTCATTTTCCCTGGCAGTTATTACCTTCATTTGGTTATCGGTTAGCAAAAGGTCTAAAGCTAATCTAACAAAACCTAACCTAATCTAACCTAAACTAACAAAACCTGACCTTGTAAGTATAATATAACATTGCACCCCCAATATACACATATCCGTACACATAACAGTTGTCTTGAACTGTTTAGCTTACCACTTCCTTCCGAGAGAGAAGTCAGGGTCAGCTCAGTAAGCACAACACCGGGGCGAGACAGCCACAACAAATCAGGCCTGAGCTAGCAGCTTCCTCGGAAGATTGAACCTTGGGGAGGTCAGTGTATACAAACAGCTTAGTTACCGGGTTGCTAACAGGCGTAACAGCTATCTCTGATGGCAGAATAGCCCCTGATATACTAGACTTTAACCACACTTCGCATCTGTAGTATCTTATCAAATTCAATGTGCCTCCTTAAACAATGTACTGAAAATGTCTACGCTATTCGTACATAATATCGTGATCACTGGGGTCCGTTACCGCTCACAGGGATGGTATGGGGGTGCACAATAAACTAGTTACTGCACGCGGCAAAATTCAAATTCAATTCTGGGGTGACACTTCTTGGCTGAGACAGATAGCTTTGAACAGGGAAGTTGCACCACTAACTCAAACGGGGTAACGCACAAGTGGTACCACTTCTTCCCTGGACAGGATTCACCCATACCCTCTCAGATCTCATCAAGTGTACATGGTGTGTAACATAAACAACAGAACAGACTTAAGAAGTGTCTACCTCAAGAACCTGCCACTTACGAGTTCCAGAACTTAACTGTTCATACAAAGGACTAACGAGGTTACCCTAAAACGATATCTTGCGCTTGTAAGACCTCACTTGGACTAATTGGTTCAGTTCTGGTCACCATACTACAGAATGGATATAGAACCTCTAGAAAGCATACAGAGGAGGATGACAAGACTAATCCCGGGCATTATGAACCTTGAGTACAGAGACAGGTTAAAGCATCTTAATTTGCACTCCCTCGAGAGACGTAGAGCGAGGGGCGATATGATAGAGGTGTATAAATGGTGTCAGGACTGAACAAAGGGACATTACAAAGGTACTCAAACTATCCAACCAGGAGCGAACTCGTAACAATGGTTTTAAATTAGAAAATTTAAATTTAGGCGCGAAATAGGTAAACATTGGTTTGGAAATAGAGTAGTGAATGAGTAGAACAAGTTACCAAACATCATCATTAACTCTAATACGCTGAATTGCTTCAAACATAGGTTGGATGGATATATGAGCGATAGGGGTTGGGTGTAAACAGGACTCCATTCTTATGTTTTTATTACAACCTAACCTAAACTAACCAAACACAACCTGACCTAAACAAACCTAACAACCAAAACTACCAAACTAAATTTAACCGACCCAAACCTGTTCTAACCTAAATTAAACAACCCAAACTTAACCTAACCTAACCAAACCTAACTTAACAAAACCTAAACCTTTTCGAATTTAAACCAAACCTTACCTTACCTTACTTCTCTCAATAAAACGAAACCGAAACTAACTAACCAAAACTAACCTCACCTAACATCACCTCACTACACTTCGTCACCTCATCTCACTTCACCCCCCCTCACCTAACCAAATTACACTTCACCTCATCTCATTTCACCTTACTTCACCTCACCACCTCACTTAACCACCTTCCACCTTACTTCACCTCACCTCACTTCATCTCATCTCACTTTACCTCACCTCAACACATCTCGCCTCACCTCACAGTACAAGGTAGAGGTGGGCGAGGTAAGAATCTTGAAGCTGGTGGGATATTGTCCATTTTACATTGAAAGTGAGGATTTTTGTCTCTTGGGGAACTCGCTGGAGAGATTCTGGCCGATGTGAACTCCGCTGGGATGTTGCCCCATGAATATTTTGTCCAGTGTGACTTTAGTGGAATTTTTTCCAACGTGAATTGAGTGTAATTTTGTCCAGTGTGACTTGAGTGTAATTTAGACCAGTGTGACTTTGGTGTAATTCTGTCCAGTGTGACTTTGGTGTAATTCTGTTCAGTGTGTCTTAAGTGGAATTTTGTCCAGTGTGAATTGTGTAATTTTGTCCAGTGTGACTTGAGTGGAATTTTGTCCAGTGTGTCTTGAGTGTAATGTTGTCCAGTGTGACTTGAGTGGAATTTTGTCCAGTGTGACTTTAGAGAAATTATACCGACTGTGAAACTCTCTAGTGGAGTTTTGTCCAGAGGCAAACAACAATTCAACTACATAATCTAAACCTAACTTAACCCAAACTAACCTAAACCTAACCTAAGCCTAACCCTAACCTAAACCTAACCTAACCTAACCTAACCTAACCTAAACCTAAACCTAACCTACAATTTCCCCTTAAAATCAATGAGTACTATGCATGGCACTCACAACACGACCCCCTCCATAGTACTCAGTGTCGCTATGTACACACGTCTGAGTCCAAATTAGCACCAGTGTCACTTAAGAAGCCTCAGAATATATATATATATATATATATATATATATATATATATATATATATATATATATATATATACATTATCCTTAGGTACGATGACAACCCTGATGGCTACCTGAGTATGATGACTTAACCCCTGAGTATGATGACTTAATCCCGAGTATGATGACTTAGCTAAGTATGATGACAATCCATTGGTACGATGACTTAACCCTTGACTATGATGACAATTCTTTGAGTACGATGACTTACAGGAGAATACGATGACAACCCCTTGACTATGATGACAATTCTTTGGTACGATGACAACGCAAGATACGATGATTAACCCTTGACTATGATGACAATTGTTAGGTCGATGACTTAACCCGGAGTGACGCCCCCTTGACTATGATGAAATTCTTTGAGTACGATGACAACCTGGAGAATACGATGATTAACCTTGACTATGATGACAATTCTTTGAGTACGATGACAACCCGGGAATACGATGACAACCCGGAGAATACGATGACAACTTACCCAATCGATGAACAACACTCCTGGTACCACATCATTATACTCAAGGCATAAATTCACCGTATTCAGGTTAAATCATCGTACTCTTAAGGTTAAATTATCGTACTCAAGGGTTAAATATCGTACTCTTGAATATAATCATTATATAGGGTTAAATCATCAACTCTTAAGGTTAAATTATCGTACTCAGAAAATTATGTACTCTTAAGGTTAATCATCGTACTCTTATTAAATCATCGTACTCAAGGTTAAATATCGTACTCTTAGGGTTAAATCATCGTACTCAAGGAGTCATCGTACTCAAGGGAATCATAGTACTCAGAGTTAAATCAGCGTACTCTTAATTAAATCAGCGTACTCTTGGATTATCATCATCTCTTATGGTTATCATCGTCTCTTAAGGTTAAATCATCGTACTCAAGGGTTAAATCATCGTACTCAAAGGTTAAATCATCGTACTCAAGGTTAAATCATCGCTCTTAAGGTTAAATCATCGTACTCTTAGGTTAAATCATCGTTACTGAGGGTTAATCATCGTCTCAAGGGTTAAATCTTCATGCTCTTAGGTTAAATCATCGTACTCTTAGGGTTAAATCATCGTACTCTTAGGTTAAATCATCGTACTCAAGGGTTAAATCATCGTACTCTTAGGAGTTCATCGTACTCTTAGGGTTAAATCATCGTACTCTTAGGGTTAAATCATCGTACTCAGGGTTAAATCATCGTACTCAAAGGTTAAATTCATCACTCAAGGTTAAATCATCCTCTTAGGGTTAAATCATCGTACTCTTGAGGTTAAATCATCGTACTCTTAGGGTTAAATCATCGTACTCAAGGGTTAATCATCGTACTCAGGGTTAAATCATCGTACTCTTGAGGTTAAATCATCGTACTCAAAAGTTACATCATACTTCAAGGTTAATCATCATCTCTTAGGTTAAATGTACTCTTAGGGATAAATCATCGTACTCAAGGTTAAATCATCGTACTCAAGGGTTAAATCATCGTACTCTTGGGTTAATCATCGTACTCTTAGGGTTAAATCATCGTACTCTTGAGTTAAATCATCGTACTCTTAGGGTTAAATCATCGTACTCAAGGGGTTAAATCATCGTACTCTTGGTTAAATCATCGTACTCTTAGGTTAAATCATCGTACTGGGTTAATCATCGTCTTTAGGTTAATCATCGTACTCTCTGGGTTAAATCTCACTCTGGGGTTATCATCCTTAGGTTTCATCGTACTCTTAGGTTAAATCATCGTACTCTTGGGTTAAATCATCGTATCTTAAGTTTAAGTCATCGTACTCTTAGGGTTAAATCATCGTACTCAAGGGTTAATCATCGTACTCAGGGTTAAATCATCGTACTCTTAGGGTTAAATCATCGTACTCTTATTATTAAATCATCGTACTCTTGGGTTAATCATCGTACTCTTAGGGTTAAATCATCGTACTCTTAGGGTTAAATCATCGTACTCTTAGGGTTAAATCATCGTACTCTTAGGGTTAAATCATCGTACTCTTAGGGTTAAATGTCGTCACTCTTAGGATTAAATTATCGTACTCTTAGGTTAAATCATCGTACTCTTAGGGTTAATCATCGTACTCTTAGGTTTAATCATCGTACTCTTAGGAATTAATCATCGTACTCTTAGGATTAAATCAGCGTACTCTTAGTAGTCATCGTACTCTTAGGATTAATCATCGTACTCTTAGGGTTAAATCATCGTACTCAAGGGTTAAATCATCGTACTCAGGTTAAATCATCGTACTCTTAGGGTTAAATCATCGTACTCTTATTATTAAATCATCGTACTCTTGAGTTAAATCATCGTACTCTTAGGGTTAAATCATCGCACTCTTAGGATTAATCATCGTACTCAAGGTTAAATCATCGTACTCAGGAGTTAAATCATCGTACTCAAGGGGTTAATCATCGCCTCAGAGGATTAATCATCGTACTCAAGGTTAAATCATCGTACTCTTAGGATTAAATCATCGTACTCAGGGGTTAATCATCGTACTCAAGGGGTTAAATCATCGTACTCAAGGGTTAAATCATCGTACTCAAGGGGTTAAAGTCTCTCTTGATGACCTTTACAGTTTAACTCTCTCTCTCATCGTATACACATTTGTCATGGGAATTAATAAGATGACTGGAAGGTTATCAATACTTGCCTCCTCACCCATTCACCCTCTCTTCTTTAATCTCCTCTTTCTTCTCCTCTCCTATCTCTATCACTATCCATCTCTCTCTTCTTTACAATTCGTTCTTTTAGCCTCCTTTAATCTCTCTGTTCTGGTTCCAATTGTCCTGTTCTTTCTCCCTTAATCTGTTCTCCTTTTCTCCTTAATCTCTGTTCTTTCTCCTTTAATTCCCTCCCTAACATTCCCTTTATCTCCTCCACGTAATCCTCCCTCCTCCCTCCCTAACTTCCTCGTTGTCCCTCCCTCCCTTAATCTCCCTGCCTTCCCTCCCTTCCCTAATATCCCTGCCTCCCTCCTTCGCCCTCCCTTAACGTTCTTCTTTCTCCTCCTCCTTCCTTTCATCTTCCCCGTTCACCATCCCTTACTCCTCTTTTTCTTCCTCCCTCTCCCTCCCTCCCTCCCTTAATCTCCTCCCTGGCTCACACAGTAACCTATCGACCTATGCAAACAGAGGCAACACAAATCTCCGCCGATACACGCATGAACGCAAACATACACACCACCACAGATGTGTACACGCGCAACCCCACACACACACACCCCCAAACACACCCCACACACACACACCACACACACCCCCCACACCCACACACACACACACACACACACACACATCTGATGGTCCTTGTTAACCGACCCTCTCCCATGTCACTGTTAAATATCTACCACTTATGTCTTTTGTATATTGTCAATCTATAGCTGTTGTAGTTATCAATGAAACGTTAATTATTATTATTATTATTCTCTCTCTCTCTCTCTCATACAAACCGTGGTCGAACAGCAGCACACAATGCCCTTCCTACAACCTACCGGACCTCCTCTTGCTGATTGTGGAATTATCGGTGGGAGAGAGGAAGACGAGGGGGGGTGAGGGAGGAGAGAGGGAAGGAGGAAGGGAAGGAAGGAGGAGATAAATGGAAAGAGAGGGAGGGAATGAAGATAGGGGAGGTGGAAAAGAGGTGGAAGGAAGGGGAGAAATGGGAAGAGAGGGAGGAATGAAGATAGGGAGCGAAGAAAAAGAGGTGGGAGGGGGAGGGGGAGGGAAGGATGAAGGGGAGGAAGGAATAGGGGTTCACAGCCGCCCACCCACCCAACAAATCCTCAACCATCATGTCAATTGGTTCAGGGATTACGCCACACAGGAGAGACATACCACACTAAACTCCCACACAATATGGGGTTCCGCATCGTCCCAACTCCTCCCCTTTGAGCCTAAATACCACGCTAAAATACCAATAATACCATTTTTTTCTCACCATTAATAAACCAAAACCTTTTAACAATTATTATTTTTTGTGTATTATATAAAGTAAAGGTTAAGGCCTCTTGATACCTGTTAATCCTCATATATTACACCTGTTCATTTTTTTAACACCTGTCCTTCTTTTTGCTATATAAATTACAGGTGTTACCGATATCTATTGTGTATAAAAATGTATTTGTTTGTTGATTTTTCAAGCCATCATGGCACTTGTCTCTCTGGCCGGGCATATTTCTGTCTAATGAGGACTGCACCTGTCTGCCGTTACACCTGAAATGAGAGTCTCACACCTGTCTCTCCATATCTCACACACACCTACCACCCAAATCATTGTCTCACCTGCCTCCATCACTAATTAAGTTCCACACCTGACAGATGAGGACTGTATATACACCTCATCTAATCACCGACAACCAACCACCCACACCTGTCTATGGGGACTGTCACAACTGTCAAATAAAAGCTGTCACACCTGTCAACTGATGACTGTCCACTATGTCAAATAAAACTGTCCACCTGTCAAATAAAGACTGTCACCTGTCAAATAAGGATGTCACACCTGTCAAATAAACTGTCACACCTGTCAAATAAAGGCTTCACACCTGTCAAATAAGTACACCTGTCAACTGATGGCTACTGTCAACTAGGACTGTTACTACTGCTGGGGCTATCACACATCTGTCTGCCTGACGACCCTCGCACCCCACAGAGAGAGAGAGAGAGGCCGACCCTGACAATTAACAGTCATGACATTTGGGGCCAGTCAGTACTCTTGCCTCATTTGCACTTACCTCCCCACCTCCCCTCCTCCTCTCCCCACCCTCCTCCTCTCCCCCCACCCCTCCACCTCTCTCCCACCCCACCTTCAGCCTCCTCTCACCCCACCCCTTCAGCCTCCTCTCCCACCCCACCCCTCCCTCACCCCCCCCCACCTTCAGCCTCCTCTCCCCACCCACATGGCCTCCTCTCCCACCCACCTCCTCCCTCCTCTCCCACCCCACCTCCCCTCCTCTCCCCACCCCTTGCCTCCTCCCACCCCCCTCCCCACCTCCCTCTCCCACCCCACCCCTCTCCCTCCCCCCCCACCTCCACCTCCTCCCCCCCCACCCCATTTCCTCTCCCCCACCCCTCCCCTCCTCTCACCCCCATTTCTCTCCCATCCTCTCCCATCCACCCACAAACTCAACTCTATCTCTCGTTCCGATAATTCTACAGAGTATTCTCTCTCTCTCTCTCTCTCTCTCTCTCTCTCTCTCTCTCTCTCTCTCTCTCTCTCTCTCTCTTTTTCTCTCTCTCTAAATAACAAAAAGCCTAAACGATAAAAGATAACAATACGGAAAATAAAGTGTTGCAAGATAGATGAATGATAGATGAACAGACAGATAGATAGATGAGATAAACAGACAAATAGATAGATAGATGAACAAATAAATAGATAGATAGATAGATGAATGGTGGTAGACAGACAGACAGATAGATGATAAATGAACAGATAGACAGACAGACAGAGATAGATAGACACAGACAGAAAGATAAATAGATAGATAGATACGGTAGATAGATGGATAGAGAGATAGATAGATAGACATGCAGACAGACAGACAACAGATAAATAGGTAGATAGATGAATAGATGAACGGACAGACAGACAGACAGACAGACCAAAGTCCTAAATATATACGCTGCGCCCAATGCACTGTACTAAATACGCAGTGACGCCTGAACTTTTTCTGGTCTTTTAAACTGGTAAGGTGAAACAGCACGTTGTTCTTGCCCCTATAGTGACCGGGCCTCTCTCTCTCTCTCTCTCTCTCTCTCTCTCTCTCCTGTTGGATGGAGAGAGAACGTTTTAAGATTTTTGGGTGTTTTGGTGGTGATATTTTATGGTTCTAGAGAGCAGAGAGTGTGTGGTGTGTGGAGAGTGTGTGTGTGTGTGTGTGTGTTCTACAACTTTCACCTCCCGCCAAGGCTTGACAAGACAACGCAAATGTGAATGATATCCTAAAATTCCTCCCTCTCCCTCCCCTCTCTCCCTTACCTCCTCCTCTCTCCCTTACCTCCTCACTCTCTCCCTTACCTCCATCCCTCCTCTCACCCTCCTCCTCTCTCCCTTCCCTCCCTCCTCTCTCCTCCCTCCCTCCCTCTCTCCCTTACCTCCATCCCCTCTCTCCCTTACCTCCTCACTCTCTCCCTTACCTCCCTCCCCTCTCCCTTACCTCCATCCCCTTCTCCTACCTCCCTCTCCTCTCTCCTTACCTCCCTCCCTCTCCCTTACCTCCATCCCCTCTCCCTTACCCCTCCATCCCCTCTCTCCCTTACCTCCCTCTCCTCTCTCCCTTACCTCCCTCCCTCTCCTTACCTCCATCCCCTCTCTCCCTTACTCCCTCACTCTCTCCTTACCTCCTCTCCTCTCTCCCTAACCTCCTCCCTCTCTCCTCCCCTCTCCCTTACCTCCATCCCCTCTCTCCCTTACCTCCCTCACTCTCTCCTTGCCTCCTCTCCTCTCTCCTTCCTCCATCCCCTCTCTCCCCTCCCCCTCTCACCACCTCCCTCTCTCTCTCCCTCCCTCCTCCCCTCTCTCCTTACCTCCATCCCCTCTCTCCTTCACCTCCCTCTCCCTCTCTCCTTACCTCCCATCCCCTCTCTCCCCACCTCCCTCCCTCTCTCCCCTTAACCCCTCCCCTCTCTCCCACCTCCCACCCCTCTCTCCTACCTCCATCCCTCTCTCCTTACCTCCCTCCCTCTCTCCCCCTCTCTCCTCTCTCCCTTACCTCCCTCCCCTCCTCCTTACCCCCTCTCTCCCACCCACCCCCTCCCTCTCTCCTTACCTCCACCCCTCTCCCCTTACCTCCATCCCCTCTCTCCCTTACCCCTCTCCTCTCTCCCTTACCTCCCTCCTCTCCCTCCACCCCTCCCTCTCTCCTGCCCCCCTCCTCTCTCCTTACCTCCCCCTCTCTCCCCCTCCCTCCCCTCTCTCACCTACCCCCTCCCCTCTCTCCCTTCCCCCCTCCCCTCTCTCCCTTACCCCCCCCTCTCTCCCCTTCCCCCCTCCCTCTCCCTTACCTCCCACCCCCCTCTCCCTTACCTCCTCCCTCTCTCCTTCCCCCTCTCCTCTCTCCTACCTCCCTCCCCTCTCTCCCTTACCCCCTCCCTCTCTCTCCCCTCCCTCCCCTCTCTCCCCTTACCTCCCCACCTCTCTCTCCCCACCTCCATCCCTCTCCCTTACCTCCATCCCCTCTCTCCCTACCTCCTTCCCCTCTCTCCTTACCTCCCTCCCCTCTCTCCTTACCTCCATCCCCTCTCTCCCTTACTCCCTCTCTCCTTACTCCATCCCCTCCTCCCTCCCCTCTCTCCTTACCCCCTCCTCTCTCCCCCTCCCCCTCTCTCCCTTACCTCCATCCCTCTCTCCCTTACCTCCTTCCCTCTCTCCCTCACCTCCCTCCCTCTCTCCCACCCTCTCTCCTCTCTTCCCTCCTCCCTCTCTCCCTTACCTCTCTCTCCCTTACCTCCCCTCCTCTCTCCCTCTCTCCTCTCTCCTTACCTCCCTCCTCTCTCCTTACCTCCATCCCTCTCTCCCTTACCTCCTCACTCTCTCCCTTCCTCCTCTCACTCTCTCCTTACCTCCTCCTCTCTCCCTTACCTCCCTCACTCTCTCCTTACCTCCATCCCCTCTCTCCTTATCTCCCTCCCCCTCTCCCTTACCTCCCTCACTCTCTCCCTTACCTCTCTCCCTCCTCAGTTACGACCAGCACCACCACCTCATTATATACATCAACACATCTAACACTTAAAAAACACTTATATTATTAATGGAGGACGAAGACGGGAGGACGAAGACAGGAGGACGATGACAGGAGGACGAGACAGGAGGACGAGACGGGAGGACGAGACGAGGAGGACGAAGAAGACAGGGAGGACGAGACGGAGGACGAAGACGAGGAGGACGAAGACGGAGGGAGGGGAAAGAAGACGAGGGAGGACAGAAGAAGACGAGGAGGACGAAGACGAGGAGGACGAAGACGAGGAGGACGAGACGAGGGAGGAGGACGAAAGGAACGAGGAGGACGAAGAAGACGAGGAGGACGAAAGAAGACAGGAGGGACGAAGACAGGGAGGACGAAGACGAGGGAGGACGAAGAAGACGAGGAAGACAGAAAGAAGACGAGGAAGACAGAAGAAGACGAGGAGGACAGAGACGGGAGGCGAAGACGAGGAGGACGAGACGAGGAGGACGAAGACGAGGAGGGCGAAGCAGGAGGGACGAAGACGAGGAGGACGAAGACGACGAGAGGGAGGACGAAGACGACGAGGAGGGAAGACGAGAGGACGAAGACAGGGAGGACAGAAGAAGACGAGGAGGACGAAGACAGGGAAGACGAAGACGAGGGAGGACGAAGACGAGGAAGACGAGGGAGGACAGAAGACGAGGAGGGACGAAGACAGGGAGGACGAAGACGAGGAGGGGCAAAGAAGACAGGAGGAGGACGAAGAAGACGAGGGAGGGACGAGACAGGAGGACAGACAGGGAGGACGAAGACGAGAGGACAGAGACGAGGAGGACGAAGACGAGGAGGACAGACGGGGAGGACGAAGACGAGGAGGACGAGACGAGGAGGGACGAGAGACGGGGAGGACGAGAGACAGGAAGACGGGAGGACGAAGACGGGGAGGACGAGACGGGGAAGACGAAGACAGGGAGGACGAGACGAGGAGGACGAAGACGGAGGAAGAGACGAGGAGGGACGAAGACGAGGAGGAGAGAGACGAAGACAGGGAGGACGAGAGGAGGGACGAGACGGGGAGGACGAAGACGGAGGACGAAGACGAGGGAGGACGAGACGAGGGAGGACGAGACGGAGGACGAGACGACGAGGACGAAGACGAGGAGGGCAGAAGAGACGAGGAGGGCAGAAGAAGAAGACAGGGAGGACGAAGACGGGGAGGACGAGACGAGGAGGACGAAGACAGGAGGAGGACGAAGACGAGGAGGACGAAGACGAGGAGGACAGGAGACGACGACGAGGGAGGAAGAAGACGAGGGACAGAAGAGACGAGGGAGGACGAAGACGGGGAGGACGAGACGAGGAGGACGAGACGAGGAGGACGAGACGAGGGAAGACAGACGGGGAGGACGAGACGAGGGAGGACGAGACGAGGAGGACGAGACGGGAGGACGAGACGGACGAAGCAGAGGAGGAGGACGAGACGAGGAGGACGAAGACAGGGAAGACAGAGGAACGAGGGAGGACGAAGACGAGGGAGGACGAAGACGAGGGAGGACGAAGACGACGAGGGGAGGAAGAAGACGAGAAGGACAGAAAGAGACGAGGAGGACGAGACGAGGAGGACAAGACGAGGAGGAAGGACAGGACGAGACGGGGAGGACGAAGACGGAGGAGGACGAGACGGAGAGACGACGAGGACAGAGAGACAGGAGGACGAGAGACAGAAGGAGGACGAGACGAGGAGGACGAGACAGGGAAGACAGAGACGACGACGAGGGAGGAAAGAAGACGAGGACAGAAGACGAGGAGGACGAGACGAGGGAGGACGAAGACGGAGGGACAGACGAGGAGGAGGACGAGACAGGGAGGACGAAGACGGGGAGGACGAAGCAGGAGGACGAAGACGAGGGAGGACAGAAGACGAGGGAGGACGAAGACGAGGGAGGACGAAGACGAGGAGGACAGGACAGAGGGACAGAGACGGGAGGACGAAGACAGGAGGACGAAGACAGGGGACGAGACGGGAGACGAAGACGACAGGGAGGACGAGACGGGGAGGACGAAGACAGAGGAGGACGAGGTGGGAGGTGGAAGTGAAGAAGTGGGGGATGAAAGTGGGGGGATGAGGTGAAAAGGGGAGTGGGGGATGAAGGAGTGGGGGTAGAGTGAGGTGAGGAGGCAGAGGTGAGTGAGAGGCGGATAGAACCATCAGTGAGATAAGAATGAGGAGAGGAAATGTGGGGAAAGGGATGGAGGAGATGGAGGGAAGGAAATGAGGAGAGGGGTGTGAAGGAAAGGGGAGTGAGAGGAGGAGGGGAAAGGGGAGGAGGCATGATGGGTAAGGGAGATGAGAAGGGGGGAATGAAGGAAGGAGAAGTGAAGGGGGTGAAGGAAGGATAAAGGGAGAAAGGACAAGGAGGAGAGATAAAATATGGTGTAAAGGAGGTGGGTCAATTTATCACCACCTCACGAACACTACCCCCCCGCCCCCCGTATCATCTCACCCCCTCATCCACCTATACTAACCCTTCCCTTACACCCTCTTTTTGCCTTCCCTACACGAACACCCTTCCTCAGTCCTCCTTTCCCTACCACCACCTACACCATTCCCTACCCCCTTCCCGTACACCAACACCTCCTTCCTCCTTCCTCCCCCACCCCCTTCCCTTTTACCAACACCCCCTCCTCCCCCCCAACGCTCCAGATACCATAAATTCCCATGAATAAATCACAGCCATGATTATAACCCCTACCCCTCCCCTACTCTATTCACCTACCCTTCCCCCTCTTCCTCCCCACTTACTTACCTTCCCCTCCCCTACTCCGCTACTCTACCCCTCTTCCTCCCTACCCCGCTACTTACCCCTCCTACTCCACTTCCTACCTTCCCCTCTTCCTCCCTTACCACCCCTTCCTCCCCTACTCCGCTACCTACCCCTTCCCTCTTCCTCCCCTACCCCTTTCTTACCCTACCCCTCCCCTCCTACCTACCCCTTCCCCTCTTCCTCCCTACCCCTTACCCCTACCCCCTCCCCTCTTCCTACCCCTTCCCCTCTTCCTCCCCACCCTTCTTACCCCTTCCCCTCTGCTCTCCCTACCTTCCCCTCTTCCTCCTACCCCTTTCTTACCCCTACCCCCTCCCCTCACTTCCCTACCCCTTCCCTCTTCCTCCCTACCCTTCTTACCCTCCCCCCCTACTCACTACCTACCCTTCCCTCTTCTCCCTACCCGCTTACCCCTTCCCCTCCCCTATCACCTACCTACCCCCTCTTCCTCCCTACCCCTTTCTTACTCCTTCCCTCCTGCCTGCTACCTACCCCGTCCTTGATCCTCTCTATAGTGCAGCATTAATTAACAGCATATCTCACCCCCGCTGCACAAAAAACTGTCCTAATTGATGTGTTGATGGTGCTGCAGCCGCTTCATAACTACTAACAGCGCCTCCCCCCCCCCCTCTACCTGCTCAAACTCGCTGTGTGTGTGTGTGTGTGTGTGTGTGTGTGTGTGTGTGTGTGTGTGTGTGTGTGTGTGTGTGTGTGACGTCGTCCTCAGTACAGGTGAGGCCACGCTACTTAAAGGTTAAAATTGTACAGGTGTGTAAGCTACTTAAATTACAAGAGTACAAAGGGTGACGCTACTCTTACATTCGCATGATATTTAGCAACTGTGTCCTTGAAAAAGTTTAAGTACAGTTTATAGCCGAGTTGTGCACTTATAAAGCTTTAAGTATAACAGTCGAGCTTTGCACTTATAAGCTTAAAACCTGATACTTATATTGGAGTGCAGGAGTAAGAGTGTACACAAACAAATACGGACAAAGGAAGAACAAACTCAACAAACTGGATCTCTCTCTCTCTCTCTCTCTCTCTCTCTCTCTCTCTCTCTCCTAGTCCCTACAACATTAACGAGTCAACAACCCACATCGTGGCTAATCGAGCCAGTCGTCACGTATCCATATCGAGAAAGATACGTATATCCTCCCCTTCATCTTCTACTCTTTAACGGAATATAGTTAAGAACCTGTTATATCCTGCCCCACTACTCCGTCAGGATATGTGAACTACTTAAGAAACGACAGGCAGATTACGAGTATACACAAAAGACACACACACACACACATCCTTGACCACCGAAGGTCAAGCGTACCTGGCGCTCCTCTCAGAGCAGCCAGATCAACTATTATGTTGGCCCAACCCCTCTGAACCCTCCCCCACCGGAATATCAGCAGTTCTCGCCAAAGTTACTATTTCATTTAGGAAAGAATGGAACCAGTGTTGAACAGGGTGAACAGGGTGAACAGTGCTTAAGTCAGTGAGAACAACTCAACAGTAACAGTGGTACCCAGTTGACCTTCACAGTGAGGTCCCAGGTACCAGTGATAATGGCCCGTGAGACCCAACAACCAGCGATGTGTTAATCCGTCTACGATAGGAAGGCCTGGGACCACACCTCACTCATATAACACCATCTGAGAATTACCACCACGTGAGGCCTCATAACACCATATGTGAAGGAGTTACACACAGTGAGGCCCCTCATAACACCACCTGTGAGTGCACCATGAGGCCCTCCTAACACCATCTGGGAATTACTACCACGTGAGCCTCATAACACCATCTGTGAAATTACTACCACGTGAGCCCTCATGCACCATCTGTGAGGTACTACACACGTGGGGCCTCCTTCTGTGATTACTACACCATTAGGCCCTCATAACACCATCTGTGAGATTACTACACCACGTGAGGCCCTCATACACCATCTGTGAGAACTACTACACCACGTGAGTCCTCCTAACCATCTGGAGGGAGTTACTACTACATTTTGCTGTTCAACACCTACATTAATCTGTATATTCTGTATGTTCCTTTCCTTTCTCTAATGAAGGCTTTTGTTAAACCACCAATGTATGTAATAAGTCATTTATGTCCAATGTATATTTTCAGCCTTCGCTGCAGAACCTTTCAATAAACCGTAATTATTATATTATTTATACACACACACACACACACACACACACACACACACACACACAAATCAGTGTATTCACTCCCAGTAAACACTCTCCCTACACTGTCACTATGAAATGAACTGTAGTTTGAGCTGATCCCCATCTAAGTTACTTATATGCTTATTTGTGTCACTTATGTCACTTGTATATTATTTGTAATTCGTAATATTCCCCAAATATGTAACTGTATATTTTCAGCCTTCTGGCTGCAAAGCTCTTTCAATAAACCGTTAATTATTATTATTATTATTATTATTTATTTACACACACACGCGCAGTATTTGCCGCGGGACTGGAAACCAGAATCGGGTCGTCCCTCTGATAACCAACTTCAAAGTGTTGTCTTGTTGGCCCTACAATTAAGTCTGACAGGAGGTGTTTGGGTTACAGGTGAGGACAGGTTCAGTGCCGCCGTAAAGCTTCGTCACTCTCCGCTCCACCAGGCAGGTAGCGGAGGTGGATCAATAATCTCAACCACAACAGGTGTTTTCCTTTCATTTAGGTATTATGTTACAATTAACAATTATTTTGGGGTTAAATGTGGGTGTGGCAACTGCAGGTAATGTTTGATTACAATAAATAAATTATTGGCAATAAGATATAACAGTATACAATATATATTTCAAAGCCCTGTTAAAAAGTTCGAAACAAATAAAAAAATTCCCCCCAAAATATAATAAAACATTTAAAACTCTTACAATGAAAAATAAACGAATAAAAAATTAGTAATTAAAAAAACAAAAATAAAATATACAGTAATTCATTTCCCCAAAACTATAATAATTTTCAAACCACAAACTATTTCATCATTTCCGCTCCAAAACAAAAACACGACAGGTGTTCACAGGACAGAATATATCAGCGTTGCTAGGCGTTTGTTTACTTGTGGTGTGGTGGCGGCTTGTCGTTGCTAAGTACCGCGTCTGTGTGATGATATTATGTAGAGATTAAGCCAGTCTCTCTCTCTCTCTCTCTCTCTCTCTCTTATCTGTTTGTTTGTTTTTTCACGTTAAGCATCCCCAGGTGAGTGTAAGACGACCAACTGGAAAACACACACACACACGCGCGATACACAACCTCCTCCCTCGCCACCCGCTTCACCGTCTCGTAACTTCGGCAGTATATAGACCCTAGGTGAGGTTATACCCCTTGGATACCCCTCTCAGGCAGGTGTTAGTAGGTGTTATAAAATGAGCCTGGATCACCCACAAGAGGTGCATACCGCGGCTACACCAGGCGGGAGAAACGACACTACTAGCACTCACTAGGCGGGTAAACGACGCTCCTAGCACTCACTATTACTTACTAGGTGCTGGAGCAAGACCGCCTGCTTCCCTGGAGGTTATGGCCGACCTAAACCAACATTTAATAATCACGGTTGGGATACGCAACGCCTCAAACCCATCGCCTCCCCCTCCCCTGGCCTCCTGGTTCTCGTGTTTACATCTGGGTAAATACAGTTTTTTATGTCCAGGAGCGACACCACGGAGGCCCACACAGATACCGACCCACCTTAGATGACCAGACGGGTTCATGGTCCGCCCTCCTGCACCTAAGAGTAACAGCTGGTGCTCCTTCAACACATGCACCTACGAGTAACAGCTGGTGTCGCTTCTACCTGCACCTACGAGTAACAGCTGGTGCTCCTTCAACACCTGCATCTACAGTACAGTGGTGCCCTCAACACCTGCAGTAACAGCTGGTCCCCTCAACACCTACCTACGAGTAACAGCTGGTGCTCCTTCAACACCTGCCTACAGTAACAGCTGGTGCCCCTCAACACCTGCACCTACGAGTAACAGCTGGTGCTCCTTCAACACCTGCACCTACGAGTAACAGCTGTTCCCTCTAAGCTGGTGTTCCCTACTGCACCTACGAGTAATAGCTGGTGCCTTTAACACCTGCACCTACGAGTAACAGCTGGTGCCCCTCAACACCTGCACCTACGAGCAACAGCTGGTGCCCCTCAACACCTGCACCTACGAGTAACACCTGGTGCTCCTTCAACACCTGCACCTCAAGTCTGTGTCTGACCATACTGGGCTTTAATGATTGATACCATCCATTGCTTACTTGTGCCACCAAAACAACATGCCACATCACCACTACCACACTAAACCCTCACCACCACAACCCTCACCACCACAACCCTCACCACCACAACTATCACCACCACAACCCTCACCACCACAACCCCAACCACAACCCTCACCACCACAACTATCACCACCACAACCTCACCACCACAACCTCACCACCACAACTATCACCACCACAACCCCCACCACCACAACCCTCACTACCACAACCTCACCACCACAACCTCACAAATTCACCACCACAACCCCACCACCACAACCCTCACCACCACAACTAACACCACCACAACCACCACTACCGTTACACCTAACAGTAACAGCAGGAGAAAGAATAACAATCCCTACACAACAGGAGGAGGAGGACGAAGAGAAGGAGGCGGAGAAGGAAGGAGAAAAGAAGGAGGGGAGGGAGGAGAGGAGAGGAAGAAGGCTGAGAAGGAAGGAGAAAAGGGAGGGCGGAGAAGGAAGGAGAAAAGAAGGAGGAGGAGGAGAGGAGGAGAGGGAAAGAGAAGAAAGAAGAGTAGGAGGCAGACAACTCACCTGTGCTCCCCAGCTGGTTTCAGGAAGGTCGTCAACACTCCCTTCACCAGGTACACTAATTATTCTCCACGCCGCCCCCAGGTTAATTAATAGACCTGACACTCGCGCCACACCCTACACACGTACACCCTGCCCTGCCCTGCCCTGCCCCACCACCTTTACCCCCATCCCTAACTACCTTCCGGACACCTTTTCGTTTGTCTACCGTAACGTAAAAAAAATAAAATAAAAAATAGTGTGTGTGTGTGTGTGTGTGTGTGTGTGTGTATCTTTTATGGTTTAGGCAATACTGTCGTTTAGTACTCATGGTAAGGACAAAAAGAGAAAAGGAAAAATAAAAAGAAAAAAAGGAAAATAAAGAAAAAATATAATACGACAGAAACTAAATTGGTTATATAATAATTTGGAAGAAAAATTTAATAATAATAATAATAAAAAATAAAAAATAAACACTAATATTTGTATACCACTATAGAAAGAGGCGTCATTAATTTTTATGTGACGTTAGTGTAAACGCTCACGAGAGAGAGAGAGAGAGAGAGAGAAGAGAGAGAGAGAGAGAGAGAATATTTACAGCCTGATCTATCCAATTGTTTCGCTTATACAAATTTTCACCCCCCCCACCAGTTCCTGACACCCCTTTCCTAACTACAGAACATGCAATAATTTTACTCAACATGTAAACAACAACAACAACTAATTCAACCAATGCTCAGAGAGGTCAAAACACCAGTCATTTTCTGCCTATTTCTCTACATTACAGTTACATACAGTCATTACAAGTACAGTCACTCAAAAAAAAAAACTTACAGGTGTACAGTCAGTCAAAAAAAATGTGCAGAATTGGGTTAAGACAATATGACACAACGGACGAAAGATTTTGACAGTCCTACCGAGACAAGAGGAGTCACAGTGTTCATTCTGAAATCCATCGATCACCCCCAAGTATAGATAGTCTTTTAAGTGACTAAAATATACAGGAAATAAAATTCACAAATGACATTCTTCAACAAAACACACACACACACACACACACACACACACACACTCACAATTACAAACACAAATATAAACAAAAACATACATACCAACACTACCTAAACATGTCTAAACAAACAATAACATACACCCTTAAACACGAACATGAAAAAACACGAGATAATTATATTCCCATTAACAGAAACAAACGGGTAGACCCCTTAAAGAAATACCACTCGTGTGTGTATGTGTGTGTGTGTGTGTGTGTGAGTGTGTGTGTGTGTGTATGTGTGTGTGTGTGCCATCATCAAAAGAGAAGATGCAAAGCCATATTCATAAAAAAACACACACACCTAGAAAACAAAAGCTGAGGCTCTCGTTAGCAGAATAATTAAAGAAAACGAGAATCCATTATGGCCGCGGCGAGGATGAACACACACACACACAGACACACACACACACACACACACACACACACACACCATACAATAATGAAACTGTCCTCGTAAATACGGTGCGATAGGGCCGCCACGACACACACACAGCTCTCTAGGGACCTCTTACTCACCGCCATTCCCATCCGTTTATACATTTACGCTATACCTCCCCCCCTATGGCCTGGCTGCAGTCCCTAATTATTATAAGCGGCACCCGGTATGGTTTGTGTCGTATTGGTGGCGGCAAGAGCAGATGGCGGCAACCAACGTGACGACAGTTATATATTTATGGGTGGTAATGAAATCGGGTAAATTAAATTATATCGGTAAATTATGAAATCGGTGAATAATGACATCGGTAAAGTATGACATCGTTAACTAATGGCATCGGTGAATAATGACATCGCTAAATGATGAAATAGGTAGTTAATGCCATCGCTGAATAATGAAATAGGTAAATAATGAAATCTGTGAATAATAAAATCGGAGAATGATGATTTAAATGAATGGCATCGGAAAAATAATGTTATCGATAACACCAGTATCTAATTAAATCGGTAAATACCAATCAACAATAAATCTCTTACATAAATAAATGTGGCTCTCATGTGATTAGGAATCCTTGTTTATTTCCCCAGACGACCGAACACCCTAGAGCTACCTGAGGGGGTGGTTAGGTTAGGGTGGTTAGGTTAGCGTAAGGGTACTTAACCTTAAAGTCAAATAAGCTAGGTGGGCTAATCTTCAGGTGATCCCAAGCACTACTGAAAACCTTCTAAACTTACCATTTACTAACAACAACAACAAACACATTATCCACCTAACCTAACCTAACCTCAACAGTAATTTAACACATTACTATACACCAGAACCTCGTACTAAATCCCACCCATAAAATACACCATTATCACCAGTCATAAACACCACCGTAATCACCTTCACCATCTGCTCCATGTTTAAAATTACTGAACCAAGAAACGACAGACAAAAACGATAGTACATGAGTCAATTAGTATCAAGTGCCATTCTATTACTATCTATCTTTAATAAACTCGTAACACTATATAATCAACGGTAATAATACACTAATATATTGTCTACTGTCAAATATCTGGTGTTACTATTGCGTGCGGTCTACACAGATGTGTTTAGTTTAACCTAACCTAACTAAACTTATCCTTACCTTACCTAACCTAACCTAACCTAACCTAACCTAACCTTACCTTACCTTACCTTACCTTACCTTACCTTACCTTACCTATCCTAACCTAACCTAACCCAACCAAACTTAACCTAACCTTACCTTACCCAACCTAACCTAACCTAACAATCTTGCAGACCGCACAGTATATCAACACCAAACCTCTTCATTACCTTCAATAAAATAACCATCAACATCAACTACCAACAATAAACAATCACGTAAAGATTAATCACCTTAGCTTATATCACCTTATGATTAAATAACCTAACCTAACCTGACCTAACTTAACCTTACGCTAACCTGACCTAAGCTAACCTAAACTAACCTCACACTAACCTAACCTGACCTGACCCAACGCTAACCTAACCCCTGGTATCATTAGCTGTATTTTAACTATCAGGTGAAATAATAAGCTATAGGGGTGCCAAATCTCCCCCTCATCCATAACATTAATTAACACAAATAATAATAATAAAAATAATAATAATAATAATAATAATAATAATAATAATAATAATAATAATAATAATAATAATAATAAAAAAAATAATAATAATAATAATAATAAACCCAAGCCTCTATCGTCGCCATCCATCCCCTCTCCCTCACCACATCAGCTGACTAACATAAACACCATCAGCTGATTGACATAAACAAATAAGACGGGACGCAATAAGCCGCCAACTGCACTATATATAGGCTTTAACACCAACGATCCTCTTTCATCATCCATTCCTCACACAACACTACCTACTACTACTACTACTACTACTACTACTACTACTACTACTACTACGATGAAATTCCCAGCACATAGCATAGGTCGGTCTCACGTTCTGTCTGCTCACAACACGCGCAGAAACCGGTTTAAACTTCAAACAATGTGTCCCAACTATTCGGGCCCGTGGAAATCAGGCGTGAAAGAGGCACGGGAGAATGTTTTGAATACGAGGAGGACAGTAGCAAGAGGAGAGAGGCCAAGACGACACGATAGGCTTCTTGGGTGGGTGTTTGAGTCATGTATGGATGTTTGTGTTGGTCCTTGGGTGTTTGGGTGAGTGCCTGGGTGGATGGATGTCTGGGTGAACGTCGGTTGGTTAGTTCGGTGGGTGGGTGGGTAAGTGGGTGGATTAGCGGTAGGTGGGTGAGTGGGTAAACAAGTAAATAGATGAGTAGGTGGGTTGGTCGGTAAGGTGGGTGGGTGGATGGGTTTAGGGGGTGGATGGGTTTAGGGGGTGGGTGGGTGGGTTGTGCAGACAATGTTCCGCCCGCCAGTCAAGTCAGTTCAAGGGAAAAAATCCTTTCTCTTGACAATTTCCCCGACAGATAAAAGAGAGAGAGAGAGAGAGAGAGAGAGAGAGAGAGAGAGAGAGAGAGAGAGAGAGAGAGAGAGAGAATTTCCTACTGTGAAGAATCTTACCACCACCACACAATTTCCCGTGGGATAGGAGGGAGGGAAAAAAATACCCACACGATAAAATCCTTCCAGAGACAAAATCCACACAGCCAAATATTTCAATAGATAAAATTCACACAAAAGAATAATTCCGTCACAATTTTATTTTCCACTGGGCAAAATCCCACCAGACTATTGTATTACTTTCAGTTGGACAAAATCCCACTGGACCAAAATAATGAACAGCACAAAATCCCAATATATCTTTTGTTTCCTCGGATCTTAAATACCTTGTTTAGGTTAGGTTAGGTTAGGTTCTAATAGGATAGACTGAATGACACAGAAGGTTAATACACACACACACACACACACACACACACACACACACACACTACTTCTCCCAGATTATTTACGAGTCACGGGTAGAAGGAAGCGACCCCTGTTATACACATTTCATTATTTTTAATGGATGCCGCCAACCTTCCACAAACTCGGGGAGATAATAAGCCTAATCACAAGGAAAAAAACCCCACCATTACGGAGATGAGAGTCTGTCGTTGGGAGGGAGAGAGTCTTTCTTGGTGGTGGAGAGTGAGGCTTTACCCCTTCCCCCGCGGGACTCTCTTTACCTGCTAACAACTGTTCACCTCCTATGCCCGCCAGCTGTTTATACTCTTTTTATTTTATTATTTTTTCTTTCTCCGCCAAAATGCAAAAGGGTGAAACTTTTACCCTACAAAATTCTAAACATGAGTCACTGAGGCTGTTCCTGTGCCCCTCCCCCCCCTCCTTAAACTTTCCTTCTCACACCAACAGTTTCAAACTCGTGAGAAAAATAAAAACGCATCGTGGGAACCGACGATTATACCAATGACTCAGGCAGGTAATATTTACTGTACCAGTCATCTACACGCCACCAGGATAAAAACGTTCGAGGGGGAAGGAAGGAACTCGCGCGGATAAACGTTTATATGCCAGTTTTATTGTCGAACGTTTAGATTATTAAATATCAATGACCGATGGATAACGTTACCAGTCTTATATTGGCAACGAAGTCAAAAAAACGTCCGGAAATAGTTAATACCATGTGACTCGCATGGATAACGTTACTAAACTAAAAACGTTGTCATTAGGAAGTTTAAAAATATCAACGATTGGCGTGGATAATGACCAAAACTTTTCAAAATTACATTTGTTTTAAGGACTTTACAGTACAACTATATATCATCAACTCGGAGTAATAATAAAAAAAAAAAAATAATAAATTCACCGGTCTTCCAATCGCAACAAACTAAACAAACAAAAATTGAAAAACAAAAGACAAACGCCACTCGCATCGCTAAAACAATAACGAGTGTGATAGTGGCGCGCCAGTTTACACAGACCAGGAGGACGCGGCCGCTCGGCTTATGTACGCACCATTAAAAAAAATAATGGAATGTGTGTATGTATGTATGTATATAGAGGACTTGGCTGGCCCGAACACCACCTGGTTATCGGGTTATGTTTATATCATCTGAAACACCTAGGTACTCTTATGACCACTTGCATACACACAAACACGGCGTATTCCTCCCCCTCTCTCTCTCTCTCTCTCTCTCTCTCTCTCTCTCAAAGTAGTACCTATGGCATCAATGTATTCATGTATATGTATGATTTTTTTTTATTATTTCATATTTATTTTTATATTTTTTTCAAACATTCGCAGCGTTGGAGAGACCAGTTATAGGAGCGAGGTGTTAGGTTATTTTTCCAGTGCTATTTTTTTAAGTAAATGGTGGCAGGGAATATTTTCTGCATAACGGCGTGGAACAATGATCAAAGTGGAGGGTTTTAAGGCCATAGCGAGCACAGTGGCCATTATTATTGAGGCACCTAACAGAACGCCAGCCAGGGTCAGTGT